>NC_056751.1:321515674-321573174 GCF_019279795.1 Protopterus annectens
TTACTTTACCGAAGTTTTTTGAATTTCTAGTACCATGATATGAATGAATCCCATTCTTAAGTCAAGATATGATTAGAGTTCATGAAATTAGTATTGTTTCAGTCTTTGGTAATAGCAAAGAGTGCTCTTCTCAGTGCCCACAATTTGTCCAGAATTGCCTCCTTATGTAATTCATATGGGGTTACATGCACTGGTAGCATATCTAAGTACAACTGCAAATTCTTTTTTATTAGACCCATTGTTCCTACTATTATTGGAACTGCCTGAATATCTACTCCACATTGTCTCATTTCTGCCTGCAAATCCTAATATTTTATGACTTTGTGTCTCTCTATATGTAAGACACTAATTAACGGGTGTAGCAATTTCAATGATCAATGTGACTTTTTTTCTCTTTTCTTTTTCATGGACTACAGTATCTGGTTCTCTCCCATCTATATTTTCAGCTGTTGGTAATGGGTGATCTCATGTAATAAACACTTCACCATTATCCATAATGCTTTGTGGTTCATCTTTCCAATTATTCTCAGCTACTTCTACACTGTAGTGCTTGCACAATCTTCAGTGTAACAGTCTTGCTACATTATTGTGCCTTTCAGTTCACAGACCCCCGCTGCCATGAGTGTATCACAGGTTCTGATGAAGTCTGTAGTATACAGATGAAAACGCTTAACCACATTACTTGATTCTAATTGTGTGGATTACAATAAATATCTTTTTTCTCTGTTCGAGCTGTGCCGAATTTTGTGGAGTCCTGCACCAGCATTTACATCTACATTTTATTGTTCCAGTGTTGCCATTTTTGTGTATTTCGATGAGTGTATCACACCCAGTAACAAGTACATGACTGTTTCCAGTTCTTTTTTTTTCAGAACCTGCATTTGTCCGTTCCTCCCATCTTTTCAATGGATTTTGTAAATCAACATGTAAGTCATTCCCTATCATCACCATTAATAACCTTTCATCGTTGGTTTCAATTCACCTCCTCTTAACCATTCCTGCATCAAATTTTGGTAAACATAAGGCTGTTCCAGGAGATCCCTTTACTTGTCACTATACTTATGGATTTTCCAGTTATCTTTCCTGCTTATCCAATCCTTCTACTTATATTCTTTCTTTATTTTGCTTTTTTGCACATTCAGTTGATGTCTGATTCTGGTTTGATTTCCATTCCCTCTTGACACTGAAATACTTCACGGATGAAAAATGGTCTGATATCATAGTAATAACATTAATGTGGTATACAGAGAACCATGATGGAAATGTAAACATATCAGGGAACAGTCTGTATGAGGAAAAACAAAGATTAAATAAGAGGAGGCAAACATCTTTGTGCAAAGCAATGGGATCAAGTGAGAGGAATAACAAATGAACAAGAAGGAAAGTACAGTGGTCTAAATAACTTACTATAACAGTAGATGTTCGAATGATCACTGATGCAGTAGCCTTAACCATATGGATTACATTCTGCTAAAGATACGACAGCCAGCCAGTATCCAAAACTAAAGGCACCTTCCAAGTCCCCAACCATTAATCAGCTTGAGCAGAACTGAAAAAAAAAAGGGCAGTTTGGGCATCAAGTCCTTCAGAGTTTGCATTACAAATGAGATAGGGAAGCTAGAAGCTAGAGCCATGAAACAGCTCAATGCTAGGAAAATAAAAAATAAAGGTCTTCACCCTGGCAACAACCACATAAAAAATCGGGGGATGGAGTGAGGGAGAGGTGACTGCATCAGTGATCATTTGAACATCTACTGTTATGGTACATTTACTTACACAACTCTACTATGTTCATCATTTGATTACTGCTGCTGTACCCTTAGCTATATCAGTAGGCTGCCATAGCTTATAAAATTACTGAAAGGAGGAAGTATGAGGGTCCAGGAGCCCCTGGAGAATGGTCCAAAGAAAGTCTGTCCTAGACCCAGACAAGGTATCTAGCCTGTAGAGGACAAAGTTACTGCTTCTAAAATACTTCTATAATCCAACCATTTTAAAAAAAGCCATAGATGAAGCAAAGGCCCTAGCAGAGTTTGCCTTGACTCTGCCTGGAATTACTTTATTGCAGTGGGTACAACAGAAGGTAATAATGTCAGACAACCATTTGGAGATAGTCTGCTTTGATACAGGTTGTCCTTTCTTCTTACCATCACAAGAAATGAATAACTGACCATAGTTGCTGAAAGTTTTAGTTCTGTCAAGATAATTTCAGAGTTGTTTGTGGGCATCCACAGTATAGATGATCCTTTCTACCTTGTTTTCAGGTTCTCGAAAGAAGACAGGGAAATGGATAGCTTAGATCAAAGTAAACTCAGAAACCACTTCAGGCTTAAAAGGATTATAGTTCTCAAAGAAACCCTGCCTATTTAGAAAATGAGACAGGGTTGAGACTCACCATAAGAGCGTGCAACTCGGATACCTCTGAGCAATTGGTAAAACTGTTTTCCATGTTAAGAACCTGAAGTCAGCCAGGTTAAGTGGCTCAAATGGGGCAAGTGTTAGCTTCTCTAACTTAAAGTGAAGATCCCAAGGAGGGACCACCAGTTTTCATTGAGGCCTCTTATTCAAAACAACTTTCAAAACATTCTAACATGAGAATCCTTTGAAATAGGAGGATCCATGGGGAGACATGCTGAAATGGCCAATAAATGAACCTTGACAGAGGTGTAATAAAGGCCATAGGATATGATCTCTCACACATATTGTAAAACCAGATAATAACTCGCCCTGGATGGGTAATGGTTAGGTTGCTGGCACCAATGAGAAAACCTTTTCCATTTGCTAATATATGACTTTTGTTATAGCATTTGAATCTCAAAGAAATTTGAGACACCACCTTACAAAATCTTTTCTGAGCAACATGTGTGAACAATCATTTATATGAATGTCAGTGGCTGGAAAACATGACAGGAATTAACAAAAGAACAAAAAAGCTACAAGAAAATGCAATGCCTGGCTAAAAAGGGCACAGACTAAGATAAGATAGTGCTTATACAGAATTCCTCTATCAAAGCATAATTATCAATATAAATGAATATTTACATTGATTGAAATTAATTCCTCTCAAAGTCATATGTAAACTAACTATAAGACCTCACAGCAGCTCTTAGAACTGTAAGCCTGCTACTAGGGTAAAATTAGCACGAAAGGGTCACAGCAGTTTGGAACAAAAAGTCCCACACTGACATGTAATTTAATGTACTGTAACAGAGGGGAATGGCTCTTCTATTAGAAGTGTCATAAACATGTATTAATCAGAAACATTCCTAAAACATATGGGTAAAGAGTAAAGAAAATGTAAATACATATTATATAAAATGTACAACATATATCTACAAACATCAAAGAATTAGAACATGTATATTGCTTTTACTTCATATGCTGTCTATAGATTGAAGGACAGGAACAGATATTATGTCTTGTATATACAAGCTGTACTACAGACTTGATTATATGAAGTTCTTTTTTATTAAGCTTTTGTATTACTTTGTATGCTGCAAACTTTCATTAATTCTTAATCAATGAATAGTAATAGCAAAACAGATATCAAATGCAGCTATAATGACAATTAATGTTCTTTCTTATTAGAAGAATTAGAGAAATAATACTATGATAAAGCTGAGCAAGGAATGCTCACATTTGTAGCCTTTAGAAAAATAAATTGTCTCAGCAGCATTTTTAAAAATAACTGCATGACCAGATTAGAACACAGCGTAGTAATAAGCTCTTCCCATTCAAGAAAGAAAAGATAAAATTATTTTGTCCATTACATTATGTAAAACAGAAGGGCAAGGCTGTATCCTTTAAGAAAGTATAAATACATTGTGTCCAGTTACAATCCTTGCCATTTACAGAGAAAATAAACTGTACTGATCCAATTGTTGTGCTTTGCTTGCTTGATTGTTATTTTTCCTCAAAGATGCAATACTTTTACATATTTGTACATTTTTTTGCCTCTATTAGTACCTGCAGCATGTCCTCAGTAGAAAGGTCATCACCATCATCAACCCCTTTTTTCCCATTTTGTACATGGGGTCAGGGTGTTGGGTCAACTGTCGCCATCTCTCTTGATTCAGTGCTACTCTCCTGTCTTCTTTGACACTCATGCCTGACTGCCGCAGATCTTCTCTCACACAATCCATCCACCTCTTTGCTGGACAGCCTTGTTCCCTCTTGTCTTTTTCATGTCTGTCCCAAATTTTCTTCACCAGATTATCTTCTGCTTTTCTGTGCATGTGACTGAACCACCATAATCTGCTCTCTCTGATTTTTTTCTGTAATTGGAGTTACTTTGGCTTCTGCTCTTGACCCTTTTCTTCATCTGTCACACAGTGTGCATCCTACCACCCATCTAAAGCACTTCATTCCATCACCTCTAGCTGTGCCTTTACTGCCCAGGTTTCTGTACCATACATTACTATTGGTTGCACCTCTGTTTTGTACACCTTATTTTTCAGCTTCTTTGGCATTCCTCTGTCATATAATACACTTGATACTCTATGCCACTTGGCTGCAGCCCCTCTGACTCTAGCTTTCACCTCTTCATTCAGACTTTCCTTCTCCGTAACTACACTTTTCACATACCTGAAGATGTTAACCTGTCCACTATCTTCCTAAGTTCTCAGCATCTTCTGATTTTACTTATTTGCTGCCATTGTGACGGTCTTATCTGTACTCAGTTTCATCCCATGTACCTTCAGTTTGCATTCTATTCCCCTATCCTTTGCTGAAGTTCTTGCTCAGAGTCTTCCTGTCATGCCACATCATCCACATACAGCAACTTTGTTGAACTGTCCCCTCCACCCTTTTTGCTAATGTAGTCCATCACCAGTATGAACAGCAGTGGGCTCAGAGCTGAACTCTGGTGCACACCCACTCCCACTGGGAACCCCTTTGTGAGATTGAACACTGCTCGTACTTCAGTCTTTAGGTCTTTGTATGTAGCTTAGACTAATTCTACAAATGTTTCTGGGACTTTGAAACACCACTGGACTGCCCAAATCAGCTTTCTTGGGACCTTGTCATATGCTTTCTCAAAGTCTAGGAATGCCCAGTTGGACTATTTCCCCATCTCTAGCTTCTTCTCAACTATCTGTCTCACTGCAAACATTGGGTCAGTTGAGTTGCATCCTGATCTGCATCCGAACTGCTCATCTCCCATCTTTCTTTCTACTGCTCTGCGAATTCATTTATCAGTCACCCTCTACAGAACTTGCATGCAATGTGACAGGAGTTTGATACCTCTGTACTGCCCACAGTTGTGAATTTCCCCTTTGTTCTTAAACACTGGCACTTGTATGCTTATTCTCCAGTCATCTGGGATATGCCTTACCCTCCACACTGTTATCAGTACCCTCAGTAGCAATTTCTCTCCTGTCTCACCCAGCATTTTTATCATATCTGCTGTGACCTCATCTCAGCCTGCTGCTTTCCCGAATTTCATTTTCCTTCTTCTATGGTGGGCTTCTCCTATTCTCTCATTGTAGGCTGTCTGGGGCAGGCCAGCTTCTGTCGGGTTTTCTTCATTCAGATGCTGCTGTAAGTGCCTTTGATGGCCTGTGGGTTAGTTATCAGGCTATTGCTGGCATCTCTTATGAAAGGTGTCTGAATATCTTCTTTATCTTTTTGTCTTTGCCTTCCAAACTAATATAGTTTCTTTGTTCCATCGACTGACTCACTTTCCAGAGGTTGGTAGAGTGCTTCTGATGCCCTGTTGTTTGCTATTGCATCTCCTTTCTTAGCTTCTTTATTACCTAATCAGTATTCCTTCCTAGCCTGGGCAGTCTTTTCTATCCTTCACTTTTTCCTGCACTCCTTCTTTCTTCTGTTGACTTCCTGGACTTCTGCATTCCACCACCAGCTTTCCTTATGTACCTTATTTCCATACCTGGCTTGGCCACATATCTGTTCTGTAGTCCTCTGACATGCTATTTTGAGGAGCTGCCGTTCTTCTTCAGCTCCACCTATTTTCCTAGTCTTTTTGGGGTCCTAGAGCCATGAGTAATTTCTTGAACTGTTGTGCTTTCTTTCCAGTCATCTTCCAGGTCTTTAGCCTGGTCTTTGTTGACCTTAGAGCCTTCTCTGAGCACTGCTTGTAGCTGAATGGGGCAACCAGTGGTTTATGCTGCAGGCCAATTGTTTCACTGGGGATGACTTTGCAATTACTGATTCTACCTCAATGCCCTTTTCTTACCAGGAGAAGTCTACATGAGTTGCATATTGGACACTTCTGCATGTGATCTTGTGACTTGTTATTTCTCAACCACATGTTGGATACCATCAAGCCATTTGCCAGACAGAAGTCTAGAATGGCCTCTCCTTCTTTATCCCTGTTTTGCACCCATGTGGACCCAGACAGCCCTCATATCCTGTTCTATCTGTCACGATATGTGCATTCAAGTCACCCATTATAAACACATATTCATGTTGTCCTGCTTTATCTAGCAGGTCCTACAACTGCTGTCTGAATGTCCTGTTTTCTTCACTATCACATCCCTACTGTGGGGTACAGGTTGAGATTATGAATACTGCCCTATCAATAGGCTGGAGTCTGACTGCCACGAGTCTGTCACAAATTCTGCCGTCATCCCTCACTGCCTTCCTGAAGCCTCTCTCTAATCACAATTCCCTCACCATTTCTAGCTTGTCCTTCTCCTGAGGAGTAGACTGTGGATCCCAAGCCAAGCGGCTTTGCTGCATTGCCCTTCCAGTCTTGTCTCTTGGATACATAGAATGTCCAACCTCTTCCATACCATTATGTCATCCACTTCCAAGCTCCATCCTGTCAGTCAACCTACATTGAGTGTAGCAATTCTTAGTTCATGTTTGGCAGGGTGATTGGTTTTATGTCCAGCTTTTGTTCAACAGACCTATCCCAGGTAACCCAAGCTGAGTAACTGGAAACCAAGCCAGCAGCTTATCATCCTCAGTAAACAGGTGTCTAAAGAGAATTAAGGGAATTAAAACCCTGTTTTCCAGGCAGCCAACTAAAGTTGACTAGGGTCAGGGTGTATCAAATACCCCTGATCTTGTGTAAGTAGACCTGTTCTGCGAGGAAGCTTGTGGTAATTTTCCATGGCAATTTCCAAAAGAAGGGAGAGCTACTGTTGTTTGGACTAGAAGGGAGTCACCACAAGGATCTTGAGGGATTCTTTGAGAAGAAAGGGTGGAAAAGCATATGGGATCATTTCTGTCCAAGGGAAGGAAAAGGCATCTGTCTTCCAGGCCTTCTTGCATGGAGTACTGAAGTAGAATATTTGTAGCTGATTGTTCAGAGAGGAGGCAAACAGATATACCTGATAAACTCCCAACAAATGGATCAAATCTTGGAAGATTCCATGATCTAATTTAAATGTATAAGTGCCTGCCTTTGTCCTGCTCAGCTTGTCTACCACACAATTTTGCTCTGATGGAATGTAGGATGCTTATAGAGTGAGATAGTGAGATTGCGTTGTGATGATATATCCCAAGCTAACATGGCTAGTCTGCAAAGGGGGTACAACCTGATCCCCCTTGCTTGTTGATGACTGTGGTATTGACTGTAACAACTTAAAGAGGTCCCAGAGAACAAACACGATTGAGAGAGTTGAGCGGCTTAATCAGGGCAAGCATCTCTTTAATATTTATGTGCTTGTGTCTGTCCTTGGTGTCCCAAAAAACATGCACTTTTGTCCCTCCTGAACTTGCTCCCCAAGCTTAGTCCAAGGAGTCTACAGTGACTGACTGCTTTGGAACAGGGAGGAAAAAGTGGAGACCTGGATTTATGGATATTTTCTGCCTCTACCAAATGATTTCTTTTCTGACAAACCTAAGCACTGGGGTTTGAAAAGACAAAGAATGTTGGTGCTGGGACCAGAGAGACTTCAGATAACATTGTATCTTTCTCATGTGGAGTCTTGTCAGGGGTATTATGAGAATCATAAATGTCATGACACACAAAATCCTGAGGTGTTCCCTCACTGAGGCCAAAGCCTAAATGGAAAACCTTAGAAATAGATCTGGATATAGATTAATTTTCCCATGTGAAAGAAATGTTCTTTGAACTGACATGTCCAGCTGACACTCCAGAAACACAATCCTGTATGAAGAATTCAAAAAAGACTTTTGACTGTTCTCTTGGAATCCCATCTTCTGCAAGAGATATCTCACCCAAGTAAGAGATTTACAACATTTTGAAAAAAAACTCGACGAAGATAAGCAAGTTGCCTACATAAGGGAAAATATACATACCCTCTAGCCTGCAATAAGCAATAACTGGAGCTAGACACTTTGTGAACACTCTTGGTGCAGTGGATATTCCAAAGTGTAAGGCAAAGAACTGATAAGGTGATCCAGAAACACAAAACCTGAAGAAATGCCTGAAGTCTGGATGAACAGGGATGTGATGATAAGCATCTTTTAAATCAGGCATTAACAGGAAACTTGAATGAGGAAAAAAGGTAACAAATTGTGAAGTGACATCATTTTGAACTTGGGCACTATCACAAAAAGGTTTAGGAAAGAAGGATCCAGAACTGGCCTCCAAACATTTTCTCCCAGTGGCACTAAAAACATCCTTGAATAAAAAATGTTCTTCACCTGGGAAACAGGAATTGGTTCTGTCTCTCCCTAGGACAGCATGTGACGAAGAACAGGTAGAAATAAAAAGTCCAGTCTGGTGAACAAGGAATTGCCCCCTCCTGGAAAGGAGGAATTTCCTCCCACTGCCATCTGTAACCTTGATGAATGGTCTTTAGAACCCACGTGTCTGAAACTATCTGTTGCCAAAGAGAAAAGCAGAGATTTCTGGAAGGGAATTGGGGCTGCCAGGGTGGGACGGGGAGACAAGGCACCTTGAACAGCCATTCTGACTTAATAGACTGAACTTGGTTTTTGGGGTTTCCTGAATTTGTTCAGGGAACCTCCATGCCATTTCTTTTCAAAAATCTGTTTACCTGCATTTTAAGACTGCTTATTTTGTTTACTGCTAAAACTGGATTAGGGGTTTCAGAATACCTTAGAAAATCTGGAAAAGGAGGGATGAAAAATCTTAGAGGTTCTCTCTATCAACACACTCCTTTCATCTTACTTTTTGATCACCTCTGCAGCAGAGGAATCACAAACTAAATCTCTATCCAAAGAAGAATTTAAAATCTCATTTTTAACTTCATCTGAGTGGTTCTGAGAACACAGCTTGTCAAATCTCTTCAAAAAAAAAAGTAGCAATGTTAAAAGTCCTGGAAGAAGTATCAATAGAGATATACACATCATGATATAAACAGGTAGTGACTTGTATAAATGGATAAACTAAAATTATTTAAAGCAGATTTTTCCTCATAGAAGAAACTGCAAACAAAGCATTCCTCACATTCTCACAGTTAGTCAGAATAAACTTTAACATATGAGCCTGACAATTCAAAATTCTGAAAATCAAAGTTGCAGAAGCACGTACTTTTCCCCATACTTATCAACAATCTTCCCATCCTTATCAGAAAGACTAGGATTAGGATTAACTAAACGTTTAGCAAAACTAGGATTAACTAAAACTATAGCTGCTAGGTCAGGTTTGGGAAGAGTGCATACAATTAAAAGATTGAGGAACTTTTGTACATTCTATCTACCTTTTTAAGGGCAGCTAGCTGGCTGACTGTCAGGAAAATTGCAAGCAGTTACACACACATTATCTAAAGCAAAACAGATATGGAGGAATGAGTGAAGGTTCTGGAAATTCCTTCTGTATCAGCTCATAGTATTTTCTGAGGGAGTGAGAAATGTCAGTGTTCTCCCAATGAAAATACTGGCACATTCTGAAAATAGTCAGAGAGAAAGAAACGCCCATAGGAAGAATCAGAAACTGAGTTCTCCTCTTAGTCTGAATCAGAAATCTGAGGAGAAAACCCTGTATCTGTGCCTTCATCTTCCTGTCCAGATTCAGAATCTCAACTCTCTTCAAGAAAATAGGTATCTCTCTTTCTTTTACCAAAAAAAAAATTACCTTATAAGCAGGATGAATAGCCTGAATTAACCCCCTGAGCCACACCTACTAAATCATTCCTGTCTAAGAAACTTAGATACATATTTAGTTTTCCATTTCTTTTTGACACAAAAAATAAGGCCAGCACTGTTATTAATGGCAGCAGCAGCTTCCCCAGGGATGAGCACAAAATTCTGACAAAACAGGGAAGTCTTCCCTGTTCTCTCCCTCAGGCCTGACAAGAGTGGCTCTCCCCAGGAGTGGCCTTAGGTCAACTGGTGCCCTAGGCAAAAGGGCACCATGGCACCCCCCAGCACCACCACAACCCAGTGCCACCATCCTGGTTTACCTACACCAAATAAATACTGGAAAAGTGCCCCTACTAAAGTGGCGCCCTAGGCGGCCGCCTAGTTGGCCTATGCCTAAGGCTGGCTATGGCTCTCCCTTGGTCACTGAAGGAACCCAACAGCCACAGAGGCCGTGGCTAACCCCAGGTCCATATTTATTGTAAATGCTGCACTAGAGGGATCCAGGGTAAAAGATGAGTGGTCTGAGGTACAACAAATGGCCACAGCAGAGTCACCCACCTGCAGATGAGGCAAAGTGCTATCCTGTTGTGGTGACAAAGTCTGTTTTCTTAACTTTCTGTGGTTAGAAGGGTCAACCACAGAACTGGTAGCTTGTTCCATGATCATGTCAAAAATGGTGCCTCTTTCCTAGGGAAAACAAGCAATAAAAGTCAGTAAAAATTAAAAACTTTAACTAACTTTTTGTCAAACAAAAACACAGTAAAAAGTACCTTAAAACACTTTGCCAGCCCCAAAAAGTAAAATAAACATAATTTTTCCAAGAAAATGGCTTTTAATTACTTTAAACAACTTTTTGAAGGAAACGAAAAATGCACTCCAATTCTATTGCATGACAACCCATTAAAAAACACAAACTCCTAACTTAAAAATAACTTTTCTGAACAGGAAAGTATTAATAAACAAATCATTTTTAAAAGTGGAAGTTTTTTCCCCAAAACAAACCTTTTTTTACCCAGCAAAGGAATAGCACAAGCGAACAATCAATTCTTGGAAGCAGCAGTAAAGCTCTGAAGGGCTAGGCACATGTCTTTTTAGTCAGCCCAGCTTGAGCTGATTGATGGGAAGGTGCTTTGAAAACTGACCAGCTGTTATATCCTTGGCAGGATATAACCCATATAGCTAAGGCTACTGAAGTAGTGGTCAATATGATGACCATCTTAAAGATGTGAAGGACTATTCAGGGAGGAATAATTGATCATTTTTCTTCTACAAGAAAGACAGTATGGGAAGTTTCAAGTGTTATTTCCCCCCAAAATACCCACCCAAATATCCATCCATTCCAAACAAGGAAATGTCAATATTATCAAACAGGCCTGCTGTATTCAGAAACAGCCATAAGCCAGCCACAACACTCACTGATTTTCAGAATGTTTAACTTTTTATACAAAATGAACATTTTGGTGACATGCTGGAAAATCACCACAATTGTCTGCAAATGTCGGAAGTTCAAAATCTTGGCACACTGTCCTGCATCAACAGGCCAACAGTGTACTGCTTACTGGGATAGCTAGCCAAAGTAAATCTGCACCTCCATCAAATTCCAAGTTTGATGCCTAACATTTATACAAGGATGTTGTATGCATATAAATGTCTAAGCTTGGCTTCTGCTAATATGCTAGTCACCAAGCTATTTAAATGACTATATGAGCTTTTTAAAATTTGCCTGAACAAAAAAAGAAGTTATGTACTCACCATAATGTTCCATGTATGTAGTCCATCTCGCCGAACATTATTATGTGTGGGTTCGGAGCCAATCCTCGGCTCCAACTCGGCCGCTGAGAAAGCCTAAAAATGTCTGATTGGCTCATGGCTAGGAGGTATCCCATGGTGCATGAGCAATTCCCCAGATCTTCTTTGTTACTAGTCTATCAGAATAAGACAGGAAAAAAGAACAAAGGTCCGGAAGAATAAACTGTGACAAAGGTGCCCCTATGATATAAACCACTGTAGAAAAGGAAAAACTGTTTCCAGATCCTCCAGGAAGAGGGCTGGTGGGTGTCTTTGTAATAATGTTCGGCGAGATGGACTACATACATGGAACGTTATGGTGAGTACATAACTCCTTTATGTTATGTAGTCCTATATTGCCTCCATTATTACGTGTGGGACAGCGTCCCTAGCATCTTAAATGGGTGGCTCACTGGAAAATACTCCTGAGTACCGTGGAACCAAACGAGGCTCTACCCCTGGAAGTTAAATCCAATTTATAATTGGAAATTAAGGTATGAGGGGTAGCCCATGTTGCTGCTGCTGCACATATATTCTCAATAGATGTCCTGGCTTGGAAGGCAGCAGAAGTAGAAAAGGACCTGGTAGAATGTGCTTTGACTTTAAAGGGCAACTCCTTTCCCTGAGAAGTGTAAATAAAGGAAATACAACTAGAAATCCAGTTCGATAGTGTGACCTTGGAGACTGGCAAGCCCATTCTCGCCTCAGCAAAAGAAACAAACAGCTGTTATGATTTTCTAAATCCTTTGGTCCTGTGGATATAGACACGCTGTTGCCTATGCACATCCAATTGGTGGAATGTATACTCTGCTTTATTGGTGTGATTAGGGAGGAACACTGACAATTCAATTGTTTGGTTTAAGTGAAACTGAGAACAGACTTTAGGAATAAAGGAAGGATTGGTCTGGAGAGAAACCCTGGGACTAGATTCAGATCACATCATGGAACCCATAAGAAAAGATTTGCAGAGTTTGTGAGACATAAGAAAATTAGATATTGCTACTAGCTGAACTCGGAGTGTAGCAGACACTGAACCCTGATGAAAGAGTTCTGAAAGGAACTCTAAAACAATAACAATGGGAGCTGTAAATGGATCAACTTCTCTGCTGTGTGCCCATATAGAAAATCTCTTCCATTTACTGTGATACAATTTTCTAGTCGAAGGCTTGTGAGAAGAGATAATAATATGAGTTACAGCTGGAGACAAATCATGAAGCCTGACTAGTGACGGAACTGGAGCAGCCATGCTGTCAGTTTGAGAGTGTGGAGACTGGGGTGAAGAGAACCTGACGTGTGTCAGGAGGTCTGGCACTGGGTCTAGAGTCCATGGATAGTCTAACAGGTGAGGCTCGAGAAAAGGGAACCAAATCTGACAAGGCCAGTAAGGGGTGATGAGGATCATCTTGCTTCCCAACAACATTGCTTTCTGTATGACCTTGGGAATGAGTGGAAAAGGAGGAAAAGCATAAAGGAGTCCTGGGGACCAATTGTGGGTGAATGCATCTCTTGGAGACTCTCCCAGAGGGGGGATGAGGGAGAAAAAGGTGCTGCATTTGATGTTGATGGGCCTGGCAAAGAGATCGCAGCAGGGTTGGCCCCACTTGTGGAAGATCAGACGGGCTACTTTCTGGTTCAAGGACCATTCATGAGGTAACAATATTGCCCTGCTTAGCTTGTCTGCTATCACGTTGGAAGTCCCCAGGATGTGCGCTGCAATGAGAAAGCATTGGGAAGAAATCTCCCAATTCCAAACTCCCAGGGCCTCTCGACATAAGGGGTATGATCTGGTCCCCCCTTGTTTGTTTAGATACCAAACCACCGACATGTCGTCGGTCTGGATAGCTATTGTCCCTAGAGAGAGAAAGTCGTGAAGTGCTTGCAACGCTAGAAGCACCGCTCTCATCTCTAGGACACTGATATGTAGATGGGTCTCCTGATCTTACCATGTGTCTTGGACAGTCCTGCCAAGATAATGCCCCCCCCACCCTATCTGGGAGGCATCTGTGGTCACAGTGGCAACGGGTTGGTGCGGTAAAAAGGGAGTTTCTGTGGTAAGATGACCTGGTTGAAACCACCAGCATAGATCCTTTTTGCAAGAATCTGTGATCAGAATCTGGTGATGTAGAGGCAACTGCTGAAAGGACCACTGGGATGACAGGAGCCATTGGAGTATCCTCATATGTAGTCTTGCTAAAGGTACTAAGTTTATGGTCAATGCCATAGTTCCGTGAAGCTGCAACACCACCAACACCACCTTCACTTTGACTCTTCGAAGGGGAAGTATCCTGTAAATTTGCTGCGCAAGATTCTGTATTCTGTCTGTAGGTAGTCTGGCTGTCATAGAAACCGTGTCTATGTTTGCTCCTATAAATGTTATAGATTCAGTGGGCAAAGTTGAGGATTTTTCCCAGTTAATAGAGATTCCCAACTGGGAACAGAGCTTGATTGTGGAATCTCTCGATTGAACTAGACGATGCCTGGTGGTGGCGGTCAGGAGCCAATCGTCCAGGTATGGAAAGACTTGGATTCCCTGACACCTCAAATGAGCTGTGACTACTGCCATGCACTTGGTGAACACTCGGGGGGCTGTGGTAAGACCAAAGGGCAGCGCCCGAAACTGGTAATGATTGGCTCCCAGCCAGAAGTGTAGGTAGCTCCTTGATGCTTTGTCCATCATTATGTGGTAGTAGGCATCCTGGAGATCTACTGAGCACATCCAACTGTCTTTCCCTAACAGAGTGAGTATGGATTATAGAGTGACCATTCGGAATTTGGGCTTCTTTACATACTCATTTAACCTGCTGAAGTCCAGGATGGGTCTCCAGTCTCCTGTTCTTTTTGGAACTAAAAAGAACCTGGAGTATGTTCCGAATCCTGTCTGGTCTGCTGGGACCTTTTGGATGACTCTTTTTAATAGCAGCTTTTTTATCTCTATAGCCACTTGATCCCTTTGATTGGGTGGTACATCTGGGATCCTTTTGGGAGGGCATGGTGGAAGGGAAAAGGGTATAGAGTAACCTCTAGTGATAATGTCTTGTACCCACTTGTCTCGGGTGAGATTTAGCCAGGCTTCTGAGTACAAGGACGGGCGACCCCCGACCGGCTCCAGAGACGCACAGTCAGGTTCCACATCAGGAACGTTGATAGGGACGGTCACAAAAGGAATCGCGACCTCCCTGATTTTGTGGGCCTCCCCTGCCTCTAGGGCGGTCTACCATTATTTCGTCCTCCCCTGCCTCTGAAGGAGGAATCACCCTGTGTATCCTGGAAAGGTCTCTGTGATTTCTTGAACCACATTTTACCGCTCTTCTGACCTTTAGGGTAAGGTCTAGAAGGAATGGTAAAATGGACTCCCACGGCAGAGAGAGTCTCCTTCCTATTCACACCTGGTGAGGGTATCTTTCACCTTGGGTCCAAAAAGACAGGATCCGTCCACAGGGGCATTGGTGAATGTAGACTTGAAAGGCTCAGCAAAGTTGCATAGACGCATCCAGGAATGTCTCCTTAAGGAGACTCCTGTACCCGCAGCCCTACTCACACCATCAGCTGCGTACGAGATCAGCCGCATGGAGGAGTTAATGCATGTGAGAGTAGCCAAATGAGCAGACACTGTAGATGGGACTGCTTCAGTAGAGGTACCCTGAAGAGTATCTCCTAACTCCTTTATGAGATCTCTCTGAAGTCTCGTAAAATGTGATAGATAGTTCAGCGATCGGAGTGTAAAAGCCGCTGAAGAGGAGATACGTTTCCCGTACTTATCCATCATTCGGGATTCCTTATTGGGCAGATGGATAGAAGAAGAAGTCTCTGCTAGCTCCTTCTTAGTGGCCGCCACCACCACCATGGCATCAACAGGTAAGCCCTTGGATAAAAATTCTTTGTCTTTAGGGGTGGAAAGAAATTTATTCGGCCTCCTGGGGACCGGTCCCACGGCATCAGGAGTCTTCCATGCTTTCTGACTCACAAGACCCAGTAATTCATCAAATGGAGGAGACACCCATGAAGCTGAGGGTTGAGACCTGAAAGCCTTCAGGTACACTGACTCCTCATCAGACAAGGTAATGGTGGGCCAGGCGCCTCTCTGCCTGAGGATCTCCAAAATGTCTGCAAAGGAGACATCTTCAGAGGACGACTTAGGGGACTGCTCCGACTCATCAAGGTCAGTGTCAGATGTGACAGACTCATCAGGGGAGTCTACATGCTTCCTCTTACATGATCTCTTCTGAGGAGGCTCCTCAGCGGGGTCCTCTGGGGAGGTCTCAGAAGATCGGGGGCCACCCAAATGGGGTCCTGTAGCTTTGGGTCTCTGCCATCCCGGGGGAGAGAGGATGCTGAGACCATAGTTGGTGCTTGAGGGACTATAGCATCGGTACTTCTATGTGGGATGGATGAACTATCCAACATGCTCCTCATCCTCACGAAGACTGATTCCTCCGGCTCCGAACAATGCCCTGTCTCTGAAGAGAGCGTAGGTGCCGATGGCTCCAAAAGAATCGGCTCCGAGAATGATGAAGGGTCCAAGCTCACTCGGGCCAACGCACCAAGAGGAAGACTCAGCATTGAAGAGGTTTGGTTCCAAGTGTCCCCCTTGGGGTCGACCAAAGAGCTTCAGACCCTAGACACTTCAGATGGCGCTAAGAGTGTCAGAGCGGAGCTAGTCTCCGAGACAACCACACGGGGTGCTGGAGCCGAGGACACCACTATAGTTGGTACTGACAATATCAGCTCCAAAGGCCCAATCTGGGTGGGAGGAGGAAAAAGAGCAGGATCGGTAGCAGGAGTCAGCTCCGGGACCAAATGGGTCACAGCCAATAAAAATTTTGGCAAGGCCGACAACTTGAAAAGTCGGAGCACCACTCTCTCGATGTCTTCTTCAGATAAGCTCCTGGAGGATCTGGAGGACAGTGTGGGAGACCTTGTTCTCTGCAATATAGGTGATTTTAGAGTAGGGGAGACCGGTGGAATGTCTATAGACTGGCTCCGATGAGGACTGCTACTGATCGGCACCGAAACACTTGGTGCCGATAATGCAGGGTCCGTGTCCAGAATCTCAGTCAGCCCCGAAGACTGTGGAGCCGAAGAGACAGAGGCCAACTCCAATTTTGGTAACTTCTGTGGAGGTTCAGAGACAGAAGTTGAGGCTGGAGAAGGCCTTTTAGCGGTCTTGCCCTTATCCTTTCTAGAAGACTGCAACCTAGCAGAGGAGGAAGACCTGGCTAGGTCTTCCTCGAAGGAAGGTTTAACATGCCTTTTAAAATCAGCTTATTCTTCCATTCCTGGAGTACTCTAGGGCTAAAAGAATGACAAAAGAGACAAGTTTCTTGTAAATGTATGGCCCCTAAGCAGTACACACAGATGCTATGTCCATCAGTGATGGACATTTTTTGTGAACATTTAGTACACTTTTTAAACCCTGACTGCTTATGTTCTTTATGTTCCTTGGACATACTGGCAGTAGAGAAAAAACAACACACTCACACAACAGGAGAGGAACTAGATCCTCTAACTTAAGCAGATCTAGCCCTAACACCCACAACAAAAATAAAGGGATTTTACTAGGTTCTCTAAATTAAACGAATCTAGTGCAAGAAAGAAAAAAGGAACAAACTAGCACCTCTAAGTTAAACGGTCTAGTCTAAAAACACACTCACGGGAAACCACACACAAACGGCCAACAGGCCCAAGAAATTTTTAAAACAGCAATAAGTCAAATCCAGTTAAAGACAGAAATCGGTATCACAGTAAGACTGTCAGCAATCAGAATAAAACTTCACACAAAGCAAAAAAACTCCTAATAAGCAATAATAATAATGAACTAAATCACTTAGCCACGGCCAACCAAAAGAAGCTTCCGACTGAAGACGCGGCAAACGAGATCTGGGGAATGTGCTCGTGCATCATGGGATACCTCCTAGCCATGAGCCAATCAGAAGTTTTCAGGCTTTCTAAGCGGCCGAATCGGAGCCAAGGATCGGCTCTGAACCCACACGTAATAATGGAGGCGAGATAGGACTACATAACATTTATGGGTTTTGACTACACATGTTCTGCTGTTTAAGTTGGCTATTATGTTCTAACCAAATGAATACTGGTTGGATACTGAGGTTTAATTAAGTGATGAAAACTTGTGTATTCTAATTCACTAGAGCTGGTGCAGGTCCACAGGAAGGTGTGTATACTGGAGATGCATCTACCAGCTTTTTCAATGAAGAATAATTTTGCTAGAAGCTAGTGGGAAATGTGCAAAAGGGAAAATGGTCATGCTTTCCAACACTACTTTGTAAGTTTTTTAACTCATTTGCATTAAGAAATTGTGGAATTTTCATACATACAGCAGAACACTTTCATTCTTGTATTCCTAATCATTTATTTTCTTTCTTTTTTTTTTGAAAATCAACTTTAAAGATAAAAGTCAAGCAAATATAAACAGCTTCAGAATAGTAAATGGCATTTAAAGTATACACAGCAAAGTTTTCAGTAAAACATTCAAAATATTTACACTAATATGGTAAGATGAGATAATGCTAAAAATTCCAGACTTATTTTTTTCTGTACTTTTCACATGCACCTTTTGATATTTTGGAAACCATAATGCACAGACATATAATACTAGCAGCACTTTAGTTCGGACAGATTAACTTTCATATGACTGCAAGAAATTCCTTTCTATGTGCTTGCTTTTTGAGAAAATCGTAGCTAATATGCATAAAGGCATCATTTTTCATATGTAAAAGAATATTCAATCTCTCATGAGCTGTATGATTTAGAGTGCAAGTGTCAATATCAGTTTTCTTCAGCATCATCTAAAGTTTCAGCTTACAGTAAGTTACTTAGATTTGACAATATTAACAAATATATGGAGATACATGTTTTCATAATGCTTAACAAAGGTAAGGTTGTGTAAAATCTTAACATAACAGTAGATGTCTTTCTCTTCACTGTTGCAGTATTCTTTACCAAAGGGATCTCCTGCCAAGGATAGCCCAATGTCCGGCTAGTGTATCAAAGTCTTCAGTACTTATAGGTGCCATACGTTACAAGTACACTCCCCACACAAGGCACAGGGCATAAGGGTGATATACAGACACACACTCAAAACTGGAAAAGCCCCAGGAAGAACAAAATGTCCCTAGGGACAAGAAAAAACATGTGCATTCAGAAAGAGAAAAAGGAGAACAGACCCTCAGCCAGGAGGTCAAGAAAGAAAAGGTTAGAGCAGAGGAGGCAGGAAGTGAATACTGCAGCAGTAAAGAGAAGGACATCTACTGTTATGCTAATATTTTACACAACTGTACTTTTATTTAGCATTATGAAAACATGTATCTCCATATTTTTGTTAAAATAGGGATGGGGATCCTGATGGAGAGAGAGGCACAAAACAGAAAAATGCTTACTTTGGACATATACGATTTCCTGGTAGTGGGTTTACTGGCCTCCTACAATACTCAAAGCATTCTCTCAAAAAAGGGGTGCCTAAAAGGGATAAAAATGCTCTCAACCACATTGCCAGCTGGGAAGTGGACAAGTGAGGAAGATAAGAGACCCCCTGTCTTGTGTGAGAAGATCCACCTGGTGAGGTAACTTGGGATTGCCCCTAACCAAGTGACAAAGAAGGGGGAACCAATGTTATCCATGCCAAAAGTGAGTCACTAGTAAGATTTTGCGAGAGTCCTGCCTGATCTTGTGCAAGACCCATGGTAACAGAGGAAGGGGAGGGAAGGCATACAGAAGCATCCCCTTGCAAGGAAAATACAGGGCATCTACTTTCCAAGCCAGAGAAGCTAAGACTCTGGAACAAAATAGAGGAAGTTGTCTGTTCAGAGGGAAGGCAAAAAGATCTACCTGAGGAATAAGCCACTGATGGACAATGGCAAGGAACACATCTCTGTGAAGTATCCATTCATGAGCTTGTATGCTGGACCAGCTCAAAAAGTCTGCCACTTAACTGCACTGCACTCCAAGGGAATTGAAACAATCTGAAGAGTCACTTGAAACTGGACAGCCAGATCCCAGACCTGAAGAGTTAGAGTGCAAAGCAGATAGTACTTTGTACCCCCTTGCTTGCTTTCATACCACATTACTGTACTGTTGTCTATGAAAATTTTGAGGGACTTGGGATGAAAGAGGGAATGAAAAAAGCCTGAAGAGCTAGAAGCAGAGCCCTCATCTCTTTTATACAGACATAGTCTGACCTGTCAAAGACCCTGAACCTTGATAGAACCAAAGGAGGCTCCCTATCCCCTGTATGAGGCATTTCTAAACAGTTCTTGAGTCAGGAATAGAGCCTGGAAAGGAAGACATGGGTTGAGAGAAATCCACCACTGAAGCTCAAGCTTGAGACAAGGAAGGAAAGGGCCTGGGAAGTCCAGAGTGTGGCAATGCTGGAGCTAAACTGACTCGAGGTACCACTGAAGTTTTCTCATGTGGAGTCTGGCAACAGGGAGCATGGGAATGGTGGAAGCCATGAACCCAAGGACCCTGATAAAATCCCTGGCCATGACTGAAGCCAGAGGAAGAGGAGACTGGAAAAAGGCAGTAAGAGAGAGGGCCTAGGGGGCAGGCAGAGAGGCCAGCATGGGGGTGGTCTTAAGCCTGCAACCAAGGAAAATATTATCCTGAGAAAAGATCGAATGGGGATAAGAAAGTAGGCATCCTTAAGATCCAGAGAGACCAGAAAGGCCTGGGGTAGCAGAAAAGGAAAAAGTATCTGAAGAGACAACACTCAACAGGAAGGAACTTTGAGACAGGTACTGAACTAAGAAAGGTCCAGAACTGGTCTCCAAGTGCCCTCCTTTCTGGGAACCAAAAACGTTCTGGAATAAAAACACCTCCTTATCTGGGCAGGAGGCACAGCTTGAATGGTGCCCTGGAACCAAAAGAGAATGAATCACCTCTGGGAAAAGAGGAAGTGCTCCCAAAAAGGTTGAAGGATGCCCAAAAATGGAAGAACAGATTTCTAAACCATGGAATATCATTGGTGGATAATGGACAAAACCCAAGAGTCTGTTGCGATATTTAACCAATTTGGAACAGACAGGAAAAGATTGAGGGATAAGGGAACCTGGCTGAGGAAATGGGGAAACAAACTGTCAAATGGAACCTGGTTTATTCTGAAAAGCAGGCTTCTGGGAAGTAGGGGTTGAGTAGACTTAGCAAGAGGCACACATCTAGAACTCTTTTTTTTTTTTTTTTTTACTGTGGGTGGAGTGTGAGACTGCCTGTGAACAAAATGCAGATCTGGAGGGATAATTCCTCTGAAACTTAGGAACAGGAGAAACAAAAATATGTTTTAACTCTTGCAAGGTCTTACCCTTATCCTGGACAGACTTAAAAAGTTCAGCAGCAACTGAACAAAAAAGATTTTTATTATCCAGAGGATCATCCAAATGTTTGGCCTTAATGTTATCAGGCAGAGCCTAAAGATGAAGCCAAGAGTAATGCCTCGTAACAGAACCAAATGCAGCAGCCTTGAAAAAGGCATCAGCTGCATCGCAGCTACATTTAATGCAGTGATGGGTGACTTGTGAGGTACAGCCCAACAATGAAAGGGCAGAAGCCATCCTGTCAAAATCAATAAGGTCAGAAACCACTTGGGAAAATGTGAGAAGAGAGGGTCAAAACATACCTGGTCATATGAGTCTAGCCTCAGCAGTATAAACCTTTTGCCTTTCCATGGCCCTACTATCCTTATATGAAGGAAGCACCTTGGTAGAGGGTAACAACTTGGAGGACTTGTCAGAATAGATAGACACTGCATAAGGACCAGCAGAAGGGCATTTATAAAGAAATTTACATTCATCAGGCACCTTGTAAAATCTATCAGGTTTCTTCAGAGCAGGGGGCTGTGAAGCTACTGAAAAGGTATCCAGAAGAGCAACCAGATCTGGGGGAACAGCAGATGGCTTAGGAGACTCCAGCTGCAGGAGCTTATAATACCTTTTCTGATTATCAGAGACTTGAGAGTAATCCCATTTAAAAAAAAATCCATCATATGGGTAACAATATCCCCAAAGGAGAGTTCCTCCAGAGGGGAATCTGGACTAATAGAATTCTCTTCTTCTAAATTATAGTTCAGGGGGGAGGGTTTTGAGAAGGGTAAGCCAGTGACTCCTCCCCAGAATCCAGATTGTCATCTGAGGAGTCCAGTTCCATTGTCTTTTAAGAGGAGTATAAGACTACGGAGGAGCAGGCACTGACATCCCTTGTGGAGGCTTTAAAGCCATTAAAACATTAAACAGCTCCTGAGTAAAATCATGCTATTCATGTTGGGGATCCTTAACTATTGGAAAATATGTTTGGTTATCTGTTTCTTTTTCTGCGGGACATCAGCACGAAACACCCTTGGAGGGTCAGACCCTTGGGGACACTCAGTAAGTATAGTATGGATCTCCTTCCTAAAAATCTGCAGAATCCCCCTCAGTCCTTTGGATATAATCAACCAAGGTTCCCCCTCAATATCTGGAGAAGATGTTTGCAAAGCCTCCAAGGATATGTGAGAAGCTGGATTCATGCTGGCCACTGACAAGGTCGTGGTAGAGTAATCCAAGGTAACCACCGGATGATCCTCTAGGATTTTGCTAGCTTTGAGAGAGATGCCCTGAGGAAGGTGGACAGCAGCCATATCAGACCCAAGTTTTTTGGCCTTTTTGTGGCTGATGGCTGACCCTCCGGACAAGAAGACTCCCACATAGTACCTTGAGCCAACAATCTAAGACGTTGGTTTTCAAATTAAATAGATAGAGGACAGACAACTGTGTAGGGTCTGAGGGACAAAAGCCAAGCACACAGAACGCTGCTTATGTTCATGGGAAGCACCCAAACACAAGACACACTAGTTGTGATGATCTTTATGGGGAATCTGCCTCCCACACTGACATTTTTCCTTTCTGAATGACATGAACCCAAGCAGCACTAAATAAAAAAGAAAGAAAAGGAGAAACACCAAAGGAGCACTTATTTGAAACATGGCTTGGTAACCAGAACAGCAGAAAGGCATTCAGATCGACATTCAATGATAGAGTTCAGACTGGTGGCAAAGAAGTTCTGAGTGTCTGCATCCGTACGTTAACTTTATGCCCTATGCCTTGCATGGGGAGTGTACGTGTGACATAGGTTGCCTGTAACTACTAAGGGCTTTGATATAGTGGCCAGATGTGAGGCTATCCATGTTAGGAGATCACTTTGGTAAAGAATACTGCGACAGTGATATGAAAGGACATCTAGCAATATCTCAAGTGCACTGCACTAGACAATGGTAGCAGCAATGTATCTGTTTTCTGTTTCACACTACGGGGCTTCAGAATAACACTTAGTTTACTCATTTATAAACATATCAATGTAAATATGAACATATCCATAAAAGTGGCAAACAATGGTTAATATCTCTACTGCAGTGCACCACAGGCAAGCAGTCTTAGCTTTATTCACCAAAACCTGCCTATTCACATGCTATCATGAGGTAAGTTGCTTGATTAAGGAAGATGGCTCCAAATATTGTTTTGCTGACATAAAAAGTTATGGGTCCTTCCAACCATCTATAACCACCCTTTTCCCCCCATTTTGCACATGGGTGTCACATTAGAAGTGACCACCATCTAGATCCAATGTTCACATCACTGGGTGGCTAGCCCTGCCATGGTTGTTCTCATATACCACATGCACATACTCACACCTACAGCCAATTTAGAGTGTGCAATCCATTTAATGAATGCACTGAATGCCTTTGGAATACGGAAGGAAACATAAGCACCTAAAGAAAACCCATACAAACACAGAGAAGACATGCAAACTCCACACAGAAGGCATCCTACCACAGAATCAAACTGAAAAACTTCATGCTGTGAGGCAATAATGCTACCACTGTGCCACCAAAGGAGTTATGGGTATTAAATAAAAAACGTGCCAAAAGAAGTTGTAGGTGTAAATTGGTTAATATCATGAAGTGTGGCAGTGTGTGTGTCACACACTGGTCATGAAGGCTTCTTTCTGGGTAATGGCTAAAAGAACTGGTATTGGACTGGCAATCTTCTCTCTCACATATCTGGGCACCTATTTCTCCTTTTCTCAATTTCTGTGTACCATGCATTTTAACTGCATTTGTAAATCCCTGCCACCTGAAGCGGCTATAGAGTTCTCTTTTTAAAGCACGGGTAACCTGTGCTATACTGATATGTTACTCTTGTGGCTTTGTCCTAAAGGGTGAATGGAAGAACTAGAGGGGATATGGGATAGTTTTGTTATGCTAACAGATACCTTCCTACTCTATTTCAAACTTCAGTGTCACAAATCTGGATTAGAATAATATTTAGATTTGTTATGCTAACAGATACACTAGAGTTTGTAATAAAGGAGGAAGGTAACAAAATTGGATAAGAATACCATTTAGTTTTATAAACCAGATACTAGTACTGCAGCACACATATAATGCAAAGAGGTTCTACTTTGGCTAACCCTTAGTACTACCAAAAACCATAACTGAGGATCTATCTGTTTTAATTGTCAGTTTGTTTTTAGAACACCAATTCTAAATTAATATGAATTACCATCGCAAAGAAGAAAGTAACTGCTCTGTTGACCTAATTTCTTTAGTTACTATAACACCATCTGCATACATACACACATACAAATATTTCAAGTATGGGCATTAATGCCTTTCTAGCTTGCCAGTATACCAAAACACTTGTTCCCATAATAAGTCTCCAGGTTGTACATAGTAATAATTAAATGAGGGAGACCATGTTAGACTATTTGTATACATATATGTATGTGTGTATACATATATTGAAAAGAAAAGTGGAGGGGAACTGCATTAGTAAGTAATTACATATCTGAATAAAATGTTGCCTTGCTATTGTAAATAAATGATTAGAATGATAGTTCTCAAACCTTGAAATGACTTAAGAAAACATAATCACTTTGTTAATACAGTAAGAGGTCAAGAACAATGTTTCAAATGCCCTTTTTATGTCAACGAATTTGGTATCGGTTAGCAATCCTTTCTCCATATTACCATATAGTGGTGATAGCAGAGAAAAATGCAGTCTTTGTTCTGTATTTATGGTACAGTTCAAGATGGAAGTCAAGAAACATTGATATTTTTTATTACATTACTCATGCTGGAAATTAATGTAGTAGTAACAGCATTTGTTTCAGGCAACATTCTAGTGGAGTTAAGCATTTTTATATTTTCCCTGAAAAATTTGGAGTTACCAAGATAAGATGTTTGGAGATTCCTGATGTATTGTGCTTTTTCTGCATTTTTCCAAGTTTTTGTATCATTTTTAAATGTTGATAATTCTGCAGTTTATTATTGCTTTGCATATCCTTTCCCAATTCTTAACAGGTTTTACTTCTGTACAGAATGCATTCTCTAAAACAACTGTTATCAATAGAACACATTTCCTTGGACTGTCCTTGTTTACAGGCACAACAGTCTTATCTTGGGTAGAGGTGAATATACTATAAAAGGTTCACAGGGCTGAAATAAGGTCTGTGTCTTTATAAATGTCCAACCAATTTGTAGCATGCAGTTCTGTTAACAGCAGACTTATTACTGTAAAAACATAGAGAAAGAATATGACAGTGATCTCTGTGGTCATTGAGGGAAGTTTCTCGGGTATACTGGCAATCATAACATCTATACAAGAATGTGTATCAGATGTAGAACTTACTCTTGTTCATTCTTTTATCATCTGTGACAAATTGAAGGTGCTAATAATTCAATTTAACGTGTTAAGAGGTCCGTTCCTGTTAATGTCAATACCTCTACAGATTATTTAAATAATTTAGTTTCTTTGTAATAAGTCATTATTTGTTGTAAAGTTTTCCATAATGGTTGGCAAAGCAGGTGGAAGAATATAAACTACAGCCAATACTGGGTTTTATATGGTGTCCTATATGTAGCTGATGAGGGTCCGGTTTGGATCAGAGTTATTTGTTGCATTACCTGAAGCTACTATAAATGGATTTAGGTTTCATTCATTTTTCAAATAATTGGTATACCACCTGTTATGTCTCCTCCCAGGTCTTTTGTCAAAATATGTAATGTATTTTGTAGAGACAAGTTAGGAAAACTTGGAACGATCTTTAAACTTGAATTGAAAAACAGCAATGATTTGAGGGTTGTGGTGTGCCATGTCTGAATTGTGGCCATTTGTTGTTAATGTTGCCTAAATTTACATATGTCATGGGCAGGTATTTGGACTAGCTAGCATAGTTAATAGGACCAGATTTAACTGTATGTCTCCAGAGTACAGGACTACTGTGATTTGTATTACTGAAACATGTATCTGTAATTTAAAAATGCCTTTCTTTGTGAACTGTTTAGAAGGTAATTTGCTAATCTGGAAGCAGTATCTACATGTAAGAAGTATGGCATACAGTTTGTAAACTATCCACTAATGTGATAACTAAATGCATCTGTTGAGACATGTAGGAGTGAAGCACTAAGCTTTTACATGTTGTTTATTTTTTAAGATAAAAAGAAGAATTAGTCTGCTAGACTTAACAGGGAGATGAAAACAATGTAGTAGCCTGCAAAAAGTGTATAGTCATGTAAAGGTGTTAATTCAGTAGCTTCAAAAGTAAATCTGTATAAAATTTGAAAGGGTATAGGACTCTAGTATTAGGTGTTCACAGGAAAATTGGTAACTTGAAGTGGGTCACTATTAGAGTTGATTAGGGGCCAGAATGTAAAGTTTGAAGAACAGTTCTTTAACAGGTGTGATGGACTGCTTTGTGGTTAGGGCGTGGATACTAGTGTTTAAAGTAAGGAGGTGGGAGAAGGCTGGGAAACTGTGGGCTGGGAGGGAAGCAAAATGGGATTTGCCTCACACGAATGGAAGCCAATCTGTATTAACATGTATAGAACTGCTCTACATAGATCCCAACAACTGGTCATCTACTGAGTTGCAAACAATGGCTAAAAAAGGTATACAGGTACGTAAAGGGATGAATACTTCCACTAAATTGTATAGCCATAGTTCTCCATAAAATGTGTATTATACAGTACAAGTAGTAACCTCAATCCTAGTAAGTAAATGTAGCAAGCAAAGCATGGCTCTGACAATAATGCCTGTGTGAGTTTGGTTAAAGGAATATGGTGCAAAAACAGTGTTCACTTTAATGCACTGAGCAAGCTAAAATGAAAACAGACACACTGCTCATTCCAACACACTGAGTCCTCAGCGCGCACACACACACACACACACACACACACACACACACACACCACTTGCCTAGAAAGCTGAACCACAAAGTAATTAGGGAGAGAAAGCATGAACATTGGCAACCACCTGCCCAGCACAATTACAGTTCTATGTAGGAAGGTAATATCTAAATGAGAACACAGGAGGTAATCTAACATAATGCACAGCTCAGCTGCATCAAACTAATGCAGTAAGTAAGGCCTCTAACAGTCCCTGCACGTCATACCTTTAGGGTGCACTAAATACTTAATTATTTATTTCTGACTGATTTACAGTTTTTTAATCCACTTAGTGTGACCGGACTAAAGATCCTTTTTAGCAGAGGTCTGGGAAGAAAAGCTCCAACAGACATAGTAAAGTAGCAGACAGATTGCTTTATGAATATATTACTGAGATGCAAACTAAAGTATAAAATGGTGTTCATGGAATATTTTAAGTTTTAACATTAAGTCATTATAGAAAGCAACACTGTATTAAGCATTATTTTTGAGAAGAATAGATAAGTGGTGAAGGCCAAAGAGGACATAAGATTATGAAGAAGGATAAGTGAGGCAGAGTACATTAAAATGGAGTAGACAGGTATACATCCTATCTGAGTTGGATATTCACTTTAAAAAAAAAAGTGATGCTAGGTTTGACCAACTGTACAAATAAGTAGTCTAAAGTTTCAGGGTGCACTAGATAGGTACATATCCTGCTGGGGATGGAAAACAAAAATACAGTGGAGGAGGGCTTGACTGATTTTACAGATAAGATGTCAACAGCATATATAGATACATGTCCTGTTGGGCTGAAAGCCCACTTTCACAGTATCACTAAACAAACTTTCTGATTTACAAACTTGAAAGACAGTCAGATACTGAATACATTTTGCAAGACTCAATTTTAAATGCATGTGATGAAGAATATAAGGGAGACAGAAAATATATACATTCATCAGATGTAACCAAATAGAAAAGCAGGCTGAACTTTTTTTTTAATATGTAGAAATTGTTATGGTAATGTGCATCTAACAATTAACCCTCTACATTTTCAGACCATTAGACAGTAATTCTCTCCCTGTGAAAAGAATATTAAATGGAGGTTTTCTAATAAATTACTGGAGCACCAACAGAAAGTAAGGTTACACAAGAGAAAACAGGATCCTAGCACAACATACAGAGTAATAAGTCAGTGAGAAATATAAATAGCTTGTATTCAAGAAGCACTGGCTGTCTTTCAGATACTGGCAGGTAGGCAGTGATACATATAAAGAAAATTCCTTTCCTAAAGTGCACAATTATACCAAGAAGCCAAGCACAGACTTGACTCCATTATGGTAGCGGGTCTGTCAGTTTGAAGATGCAGTACATCAGATTGCTAGATGGAAGAGTAGACTTTAATATACTTAAAAATCAAAATGTAGTATCAACGTAAGACACCCTGCCCCACCCACCCATATGTTCGTACCAAGGAAATAATTTCCACATGTGAAAATACAGCTGTGTGAGTTACTCACAATAACAGTAGACAGAAGTGCCTGTGTCTTCACAGTACTGGCTGGGTATATACCTACTATGGCCTGCTGACTGGCTCAGAAACTATTCTCAGGCAAGAAAAAGTGTATAGTCATGTAAAGGTGTTAATTCAGTAGCTTCAAAAGTAAATCTGTATAAAATTTGAAAGGGTATAGGACTCTAGTATTAGGTGTTCACAGGAAAATTGGTAACTTGAAGTGGGTCACTATTAGAGTTGATTAGGGGCCAGAATGTAAAGTTTGAAGAACAGTTCTTTAACAGGTGTGATGGACTGCTTTGTGGTTAGGCGTGGATACTAGTGTTTAAAGTAAGGAGGTGGGAGAAGGCTGGGAAACTGTGGGCTGGGAGGGAAGCAAAATGGGATTTGCCTCACACGAATGGAAGCCAATCTGTATTAACATGTATAGAACTGCTCTACATAGATCCCATCAACTGGTCATCTACTGAGTTGCAAACAATGGCTAAAAAAGGTATACAGGTACGTAAAGGGATGAATACTTCCACTAAATTGTATAGCCATAGTTCTCCATAAAATGTGTATTATACAGTACAAGTAGTAACCTCAATCCTAGTAAGTAAATGTAGCAAGCAAAGCATGGCTCTGACAATAATGCCTGTGTGAGTTTGGTTAAAGGAATATGGTGCAAAAACAGTGTTCACTTTAATGCACTGAGAAAGCTAAAATGTAAACAGACACACTGCTCATTCCAACACACTGAGTCCTCAGCGCGCGAGCGCACACACACACACACACACACACACACACCACTTGCCTAGAAAGCTGAACCACAAAGTAATTAGGGAGAGAAAGCATGAACATTGGCAACCACCTGCCCAGCACAATTACAGTTCTATGTAGGAAGGTAATATCTAAATGAGAACACAGGAGGTAATCTAACATAATGCACAGCTCAGCTGCATCAAACTAATGCAGTAAGTAAGGCCTCTAACAGTCCCTGCACATCATACCTTTAGGGTGCACTAAATACTTAATTATTTATTTCTGACTGATTTACAGTTTTTTAATCCACTTAGTGTGACGGACTAAAGATCCTTTTTAGCAGAGGTCTGGGAAGAAAAGCTCCAACAGACATAGTAAAGTAGCAGACAGATTGCTTTATGAATATATTACTGAGATGCAAACTAAAGTATAAAATGGTGTTCATGGAATATTTTAAGTTTTAACATTAAGTCATTATAGAAAGCAACACTGTATTAAGCATTATTTTTGAGAAGAATAGATAAGTGGTGAAGGCCAAAGAGGACATAAGATTATGAAGAAGGATAAGTGAGGCAGAGTACATTAAAATGGAGTAGACAGGTATACATCCTATCTGAGTTGGATATTCACTTTAAAAAAAAAGTGATGCTAGGTTTGACCAACTGTACAAATAAGTAGTCTAAAGTTTCAGGGTGCACTAGATAGGTACATATCCTGCTGGGGATGGAAAACAAAAATACAGTGGAGGAGGGCTTGACTGATTTTACAGATAAGATGTCAACAGCATATATAGATACATGTCCTGTTGGGCTGAAAGCCCACTTTCACAGTATCACTAAACAAACTTTCTGATTTACAAACTTGAAAGACAGTCAGATACTGAATACATTTTGCAAGACTCAATTTTAAATGCATGTGATGAAGAATATAAGGGAGACAGAAAATATATACATTCATCAGATGTAACCAAATAGAAAAGCAGGCTGAACTTTTTTTTTAATATGTAGAAATTGTTATGCTAATGTGCATCTAACAATTAACCCTCTACATTTTCAGACCATTAGACAGTAATTCTCTCCCTGTGAAAAGAATATTAAATGGAGGTTTTCTAATAAATTACTGGAGCACCAACAGAAAGTAAGGTTACACAAGAGAAAACAGTTAGGATCCTAGCACAACATACAGAGTAATAAGTCAGTGAGAAATATAAATAGCTTGTATTCAAGAAGCACTGGCTGTCTTTCAGATACTGGCAGGTAGGCAGTGATACATATAAAGAAAATTCCTTTCCTAAAGTGCACAATTATACCAAGAAGCCAAGCACAGACTTGACTCCATTATGGTAGCGGGTCTGTCAGTTTGAAGATGCAGTACATCAGATTGCTAGATGGAAGAGTAGACTTTAATATACTTAAAAATCAAAATGTAGTATCAACGTAAGACACCCTGCCCCACCCACCCATATGTTCGTACCAAGGAAATAATTTCCACATGTGAAAATACAGCTGTGTGAGTTACTCACAATAACAGTAGACAGAAGTGCCTGTGTCTTCACAGTACTGGCTGGGTATATACCTACTATGGCCTGCTGACTGGCTCAGAAACTATTCTTTCAGAGGACAAGATAGGAAAGACAAGACTTGCTATTACATAATGCACACAGCTACAGCTGTGTCTCTCCTGAATGAAGAAGGAAGCCATTAGATGCATTAACTCCCTTAAACCTTTTGTTTCATGACAGAAATTAGACATTACAAAAGCTAGGCTCCATACCCAAAAGACAGAGCAGGTCATTCTCAGAAACTTTCCCAAGCTGCTGGTAGCAAACACAAACACAGAAGCTCTCTCTTTGGAAAAAACTACTATATTACTTTCATAAATAACAACCTGTCCCTCTCTGTAGAAAACTATGATATTGTCTTGGTAAGTAACAAAAGTCTTCACTAGTATACCCATCCTAAGGATACACAACGGGCACCAAGCACGATACAAAAAATGTTTATGTAGTCATCCCCATGGGTTTTACTGCCACTAGGACTTTTCTGAGTGAAAAGCTAATTCTCCATCCTGTTTTGATAAGCAACATGGGGAAACATTACTGCAAAGGCAGCAGCCAACATACATTATTCCCAGCCATCACAATTTCTGCACCTATCATTACAATATTTCCAAAGTAATATGAAAATCATTAAGCCACTATGATGGTCAAATACAGGATAAAATGGCAACACATCACAAAGTATAATCTTTGTTTCACCAACACAGCATTAGGAATAGACCTCATAGGACAACTATGATTGCATAAGACTCGGGGATGATGGCAGAGAATATAGTATACATGTGTAAAATCTTACCATAACGATAGATGTCTTTCCCTTCACTGTTGCAGTATTCATAACATGAGGGCTTCCTCGCCTAGGGCAACCCAACTTTTGGCCAGTATACCAAAGCCTTTGCCTACTTACAAGTATGTGGTACATCACACATATGCTCCTTGTGGGGGTAGGGCATAAAATTGATGTCTGCATGTACTATCCTCAGAACTGAATGCCCCAGAAGGAACGTCAGTCCAAGGAACAAGAGAGATAAACTGTACATCCAAAAGAAAAACAATAACCAGGGGGAAGGAGGGAGGGATAGTCTACTGCAACAGTGAAGAGAAAGACATCTATCGTTATGGTAAGATTTTACACAACTGTACTATGTCCTTCTATTCTACTGTTGCAGTATTCATAACTTGAGGGAGAGTACCAAAGCTCAGGAAGAAACGTGTGAGGAGGAAGGACCAGTAGAGCTCTCTAAAAATCCATGAAGAATGGCTCTAGCAAATCCAGCTCTAGATCCAACTTATAATGTTTGGTAATGGTACGTACAGAAGTCCAAGCAACTGCTTCAAGAATGAAGTTAGTGTCCAAACTCTTGAAAAAAAGTACCAGAAGATGCCACAGCCCTAGCAGAATGAGCCATAATAGAATATGGAAGGCTCTTCCCATGAAAAACAAATCAGAAAGAAATAACCTTAGAAATCCAAGAAGAACTAGTCTGCTTAGAAACATACAACCCCAATGACGTGGAATGAAAAGAAACAAAAAGCTGATCAAATTTCCTGATAGTCTTAATCTTATCCAAATAAAATCTGAGTTGTCTATGCACTTCCAAGATGTATAGCACCTTCTCACTAGCAGATTGTGGAGAAGGGGAAAAAAGTGGTTAAATGAATAGATCTATTGATAACTTATTTACAACCTTGGGCATAAAAGAGGGATTAGTATGCAAGGACACCCTGTCCTTATGAAAAAAAAGGAGGAGAAGCCATAAGAGCTTGAAGCTCAGACACACTGAATTTCTGGTTAAAGGTTTATAGTGCCTGAATATTTGAACTGTATCTTACTGAAATTGGTACACCTTGTTTTCTGTAGCATAGACTAGATCCAGGCCTGCTGAATCTAGCTTTGTTTATATGCTTGTTGTTTGTTTGCTTGTTATTTCCCTGGAACGCTAATTCCACCTAATACACGGCTTCTCAGCGCTTCTGTGGATCACTAGTGATATCTGCATTGCTTACTGTACTTATTTCCTTGTTTCACTTGAAAGAAAGTTACTGTTTGTCGTTTTTGCATTTAAGTTACCTGTAACACATTGCACTTAAGTTACCTGGCACTTGCTCGCTAAAGCAATTATATAAGTCAGCACTAAAAATTAAAAGCACTACACCCTCACTCCCCACTGGCCCTTGTTTTCAATTATTAAGGAATTCCCAATATTATTCTAGCATGTCCAAAGGTCAGTTGTCAATCTCCTCTCCGGTCCAGCTGGTGAATCTGGGAATCTTGAGGCAATGATACAACTGCCTCATGTACACAGACAACCCTCTCCTCCTCCCAACAAATTCCAACACATGTGAGAAATGCAACCATATAGCCAAACTGGAGGCTAAGCTCTCTCAACTCAGTGCTGGCATAACCAGTCAGGAGGAGAAGGAAACCACACTCACTACAATTCCAGTCTCACATAGACCTACCACGACAGCAAACCAAACACATAATCACACAAAAACATACTCGAGGCTCTAAATAAAGATCTGCCTAAGCAGCAGAGACCTCCAAAGCAGACACCCAAGCAACCGCTACCCCAAAACAAAACACGTGCAACACATATCTCACAAAGCCAGTGTGCCGAACAGTCACAGCCCTTAAGACTAAACAACACACCTGATAAACTTGTAATAGGTGACTCTATCGTCAGGCACACTGACGTCCCGCTCACCAGGCTGAACAAGGAGAGGGTCACGGTGAGCAGCCTGTCGGCGCTAGGATCCGCCACATAACACAAGCACTCAGGTCACTCCAAGGCAAGTACAAATATGACTCAGTCATTGTCCATGCTGGTGTGAATGACCTGAGACGTACCTCCCTGGACTACATGAAAAGAGACATAAAGGAGCTCTCTGAGCATGCAGCCCAGGCCGGTATGACCCTGACCTTGAGTAGCATCTTACCCTCACCAAGAATGATGCCACAATATGAAGACAAGATGATCAATTTCAACAATTGGCTTAAGTACTGGTGTCATTCAAAGGGGATCAATGCCTGTCAGCTTGGGATGATATGCCCGACAAGTCACGATGCTTCACTAGGGATGGCTTGCACCTGTCACCCCTGGGCTTTCGGATATTGGCAAAGGCTCTTGCTACCCCATAGTGCCTTTTTTAGGCAAGGCTCAAAAGACAAACCCACCTCCATAGGTATCACAAGGGATAAGAAACTAAGAGTAATGCTACTCAACGCCAGAAGTCTAAACCTCAAGATGCACTTTTCGAAACTCTCCTTAGCATGGAGAACATCGATATCTGTGCAGTAACAGAAACCTGGTTCAGGGCTCCCAAGAGCACCCCAGCACTACCAGGTTATACCTCATACCATGCTTTTTGGCCCCAAAACTTGGATCGAACCACAAAAGGAGGGGGAGTATCGATATTCATCAAAGATACCCACACCTCCAGGTTGGTGGCAAAGCATGAAGCATCAGAGATTATCCATGTGCAACTAACAGTGGGTAAAACTGCCTTCCAGTTTATAGCCTGCTACAGACCACCCTCCCAAACCCAGGAACCCCACTCGGCCTTTCTGAGAACACTGGAAAATATGAAGGTCTCTCCAAACACCATTATATTGGGTGACTTCAACTACCCAAACATAGACTGGGAGCATTACTCTAGCTCCAACAGCTAGCCCAAAGGTTCCTAGAATTTATAAACTCAAATGCTATGGAACAACTTGTTACCACTCCCACAAGAGGGGAAAACATACTGGACCTGATCATCACCAACATGGGGACTCTATGCTCCAGACCAGAAGTGTATCCCTCACTGGTAAGATCAGACCATACACTAATCTCACTGGATATTCACATCCCGACCCCAGCCCCTGCCCAGAAAACCACAGTGAAAAACTTCTCTAAAGCAAATTTCACACTCCTCAAAACTGAGGTGGAATCCTTCAAAGCCCCGGGCCTGTGGAAAATCTGGCCCAGACCACAGAATCCTTTATAAATGCATTCTATGAACACGTTCAGGAATGCATGGATCATCGATCCCAACTAAAACCAAGACCCAATCCTCCAAAGGCAGGCGTCCTGTCTGGTGGACCCCAGCCATAAACAAACTATACAATAGAAGGAGGAAGCTACTACATGATAGAGCAAAATCCCAAAAAGGGAAGGCATCACTGATCAGTATTAGCAAAAAACTACGGGCACTCATAAAATTGTCTAAGGCAAACTTCGAGAGAAAAATTGCACAGGACACTAAGGATAATCACAAGGCTTTCTTTAGTTATGTTAGGAACTTGGGTGGTAATTCCCAGATATGCTCAGAATTAGTCCAAAATGACAAAAAATACACTGAACCCACAGACATTGCCAACATCCTAGCTGACAGGTTCAGCGCAAACTCCCCTCCCCACCAAAGGGCAAATATCTATCCCAGCAGAGTGCTGCCCCCTGACAACTCAGATGCTCAGGTAAGAGACGCCCTCTCCAAAGCAAAAAACACAGCATCAATGGGACCAGACGGTGTCCCAGGCTGCGTCCTACATGAACTCCAACAAGAGCTAAACCCAAACATAAAACTACTGTTCAGTCTCAGCCTTACTACAGGATATGTGCCCAAAGAGTGGCGTACAGCAACAGTGGTCCCTCTCCATAAAGGTGGTGCCTCAACGGATCCTGGAAATCGCCCCATAAGCCTGACTAGCTTGGTCTGCAAAGCTATGGAAAGGATCATCATGGACCTCATAAATAAAGATATTGGGGACCTACAGACACTGGATCCTGCCCAGTTCGGCTTTGTTAAGGGCAGATCCTGCCTCTTAAACCTGGTTGATTTCTTTGAAACAGTCACCAAGGCCATTGACGAGGGGAAGGTGGTCCACACAGCCTACCTGGACTTCGCAAAAGGATACAATACCCCACTCGGGCATTATAGATAAGCTCACCAGCTTAAATATAAACCCCTATGTCACTAGATGGATTGCAAACTGGCTCAAGGACAGAACCCACATGGTTAGAATTGCTGGAGCCATGTCAGACTCCAAACCAGTTACAAGTGGTGTCCCACAAGGCTCAGTCCTGGGACCTCTCTTGTGCAGTATATATTTCTCGGAGGTACAGGCCAACACGGAAGGACTGTGGCTGACCAAGTTCGCAGATGACTGCAAACTGGGCGCCATAATCGACTCTCCAGCCGACACAAGCATCCTCCAAAAGGGCCTCATAGAAACAGACAACTGGTGCCAGAGCCATGGCCTCAAGCTAAATGCCAAAAAGTGTATTCTCATCCCCTTTGGCAAAAACAAAGTGCCCACAAATTACCACATAGGTGGTAATCCATTAAGTACAGAAGAAGTAATTAGGGACCTGGGGACCCAAGTTGATAGCAATCTCTCATTTGACAACCACGTGGCCAAAGTGGTTAGAAAAACATTTTATATAGCCCACCTAATCATGAAGGGATTCACATCTAGATCAGGGGAGGTCATCGTGCCTCTTTACTCATCCCTCATCAGGCCCATAATTGAGTACAATGCCCCTTTTGGGATGTACCTTACCAGACACCTGCAGCTACTGGAAAGACCCCAAAAGTACCTCACCAAGAGGATCAAAGGGCTCAAACAGATGCCATATGCTGCCGGTTAAAGAAACTCCAGCTCTACTCAGTGGCATACCGCCTGTTCAGAGGCGATCTGTGACTGGCGTATAAAGCCATGTCCAACCCGGAATTAATGGACATGCTGCACCTCAGAAAATCCAAATCCCATCGAGCTACGCTCGAGAGACTTGAACCTCAGCACTGAAATAAATAGGACATGCTGGAGGGAAAGATTCATAACCCAGAGGCTCCCTTCACTCTGGAATAAAATCCCAGTCCAGGTTAGGCAGAGTCCCTCATTGACTCTCTTCAAGAGGAATCTTGATGAGTGGATGGGAGATCGTAGGTTTACCCCGGGTATCACTTCTGTGTCACTGTTAGACAGAGGCACAGTATACTAACCTCAAAAAAGGGCATAGCAAAATAAATTTAAAATGGGTGGCGAAAGCCAAACACATTCTGGCTAGGCTTATAAATGCCCTAGGGCAGATAGCCTATTATGAACCTATGAACTCGTCTAGCTGAAGTCAAAGCTATCAACAACAGTCTTTCAAGTACAATGCTGCAAGGAAGCTCAAAGGAACCAAAGTCAGTTTTTCCAAAACAAATTTAAGATCCCAAGGAGGACAAACAGGCTTCCTGGGAGGTCTAATGTGAAGGAACTGTTTAACCTCAAATCTAGAGGATAAAGGAGGCGATAAGAGTAGACAAGCAGAAATAGCTGATAAGTGGGCCTTGACAATGGAGTAAGCCAACCCAGCATTCAGCAATTCACACAAATAAGATAGAACCACTGGGACATCCACAGTCAGGGGATTCAGGTTACATGAAAGACACCAAACAGAAAACCTCTTCCGTTTGGATAAGTAGGATTTAGAAATAGACAATCTTTAGTAGACACCATCAATATTTATTACGCAACACGCAAAGCTTTTGGGTTTTACCCTTCATCAGTGCTATAATCATTGGGAATCACAGTAAACAATGAATTTATATCTAAAGTAACCAATAAATACTCATTAGTAACATTACTGCTATACTAACTATATAGTTTAATCAAAAAAAAATCACCTGTATGTTTTATAAAATTTTACAATGAACCAAATATTTACTTAAAACAGTCTGTATATAAACAGACAATGTTTCTGTGATCCATTCTCTCCCTGAGACAATGGGCCTCATGGGGGGGTGGGTCACTCATTTATGAATCTTTGGCAATCCGTAAAGTATTGGGATCACAGAACAAGGAACACTAAGAAAATTAAAAAGATCCAGCAAAATGTCACCTTGTAACTGCATATCATATATCATCATATTTACTTGTGTTATACATTTCTTAAAAGTATTCACATCTAATAAAAACTCCTGCATCAAGTTTACATAGTCGTTCCTATTAAAAATGACAACTGCACCACCTTTATTTGCTTCCTTAATAATTAATTAAGTCCACATTATTTTGTAAGCACTGTAGTGCCTGATATTTATCATAAGTTGAATTATATGTCCTTTATCTAAATTCAATATCAGACAGCGCCCTTAAATCTTGTTCGCACAGTTTGTAAAATGCATCAACAATTGGGCAACTATTCGGTACAAAGATAGTGGACCTTTTGCAAACATTACTAACAACTTGCTGTCCATCCTTAAAAATAAGCTTTAAAATAAGGTTTCTTGTGAATATTTTAAGGTCTGTTAGGGTATCAACAAAATTATGTATCTTTTTAGGTATAAATTGCAAGCCCTTATTCGAGAGATTGTCTGCCGCAGTTAGAACAGAGTTTGATAAATTCAAAACATTACTATTATTAAAAAGTACTACTTCTGTCGGAGTAGTTTGCCGATACCTGTGGACTGTTGTTTTTCCTCTTTGTTCCACTCGGATTGTTCTGTTGTTGCGAACTTCCTTTGGAATGATTCTACGACCGGATATCTATTTTCTCTAGGAAAAGCGGTACAATAGGTTTCATAGATCTGGAAAAAACTTTGGCACTTTGAGGGTTTGTATTCGATTGTGTTGGTTGAACAGATAAGAGAATCAGACAACTGCAAGGTGGATGCTACTTCATGGTTTTGAATGAATAACACCACTGAGGGTGACAGCTGATTGGATGCCCCATTAATCAGGCAAGTCCCAGTAATACTAACATCAGATGGTACATCCGAGACTGCTCTTGATGAAGATTTCTGTAAAACTAGTTGAGAGCCATTCCTATTGGTTGGCTATTAATTTTTTGAACAATGACTGGTCACTGACATGCTTGCAGATGAATCATTAGAGAAAGTATCTAAGTCATTTAATGCACTTTTCAAAGTATGATGAGGTACATTGTTTTTTTCATCTTTGGGCCACGAAAAAAATGTATCCTAATTTAAAGACATTAATGTCCCTCTGTAATTTCTGATTTTTAGTAATTTCAAGTCTTTTATCAAGGGTGACCAATCTATCCACCATTTGTTGATAAGTGTGTACTGAACTCCCAAACACAGGCAGATTAACAATGTCATTTTCAGCTTTAGTAATCTCACTCAACATTTGTGCTTTTATATCATGAAAGAATTCATTCATAAGAACTATATATTCAGCACTTAACATTCTGTTTAGTTGTTGCCACCTTCTCAAAAGCTCGGGATAGGTGTTCGCATATGCTGGCATCTTCAATATACGCAAACCTCTAAGTACAACCCAAAGCTCCAAATAAGCAGAAACGCTTAGCTTTTGCCATTGTAGCTTCTTATAGGTTGATACCTTCTTTTCAAGTGCAGTAACAAGAAGACCAGAGTGTCAGCATTCTGGGCAACAGCTCCCACACCCTCTACATCAAGGCTACTCGAGTGCAACAACAACAGATCATCAAACCTTGTTAGCAGGTTCCACAAAGAGCAGTTGTTTTTGGATAAGTAGGATTTCCTAGTATTGAGTTTCCTGGCCTTCTGCAGAATGCTAAGCATGTCCTCAGAGAACATGTCTGAAAGGAATCAAAACCCTATCATCCACAGAGTCAGATACAGAGTAGACAGATGTGGATGAATGGAGACCATTTCTCTTGTGTGAGAAGGTCCACCCTGTGAGGTAACTTGTGATGACTGCCCTTGGCTAAATACAGAAGAAGAGGGAACCAATGCTATCTTGTCCAAAAGGGAGTCACCAGCAAGATATTTGGTTTGTCCTGTTGAGTCTTGAACAGAAGTTTTGAATGAGAAGGGCGGGATGTATTAAGAAACATTCCCTTCTAAGAAACTGATAGTGTGCCTACCTTCCAAACAAAAGGACCTGGGACTCTGGCACAAACTTGAGGAAGTTGTTTGTTCAGAGGGCAGGCAAACAGATCGACTTAAGGAGTACCCCACTGGAGGACAATGTCCAGAAACACATCTCTGTGAACCATCCATTTGTGGGATTGAGTCAAGGACCTGCTCAGACTGTCTGCCAAATAATTCTGACTGGAGGAGATGTACACTGCCTGAAGAGTGACATGGTACTGCACTGAAAGTTCCCGCGCCATGACAGCTAATCTGCACAGAAAAAGAAGTTGTGTATTTACCATAAAATTTCATCTGTATTGTCGGTTTCATTTCTCCTCACATATGGGTTTGGATCTGACTCGACTGTTACTAAGCTCGTGGCAACCACAAAGCTCTTGGATACTTCCCCTTACCCACAATTCACCTCTCCCTGTTACCTCAGATCTTGTTTGCTAAAAACTATTTCCAGACGGAGAATATGAAGAATATTACATGAAAAAGCCCATAAAGAGACCATTTCTAGAGTACGGAGAAAGATAAGGGTCTATATTATAACATCGAACTCACAGGAGTTCGAACGCTGTAATACTGAACCCAATGTTCGAAATACGAAAATAGCGAACCCACAGCACATCAATTTTTTCCCAGGGAAAAAATCAGTGGGCTGTTTTTGGGGCTTTGCTATTTCCTCCACTGTGGTGCAATCTCGGAGTTAGTATATTTAAGTAGGGGGTGTGTGAGGGGCACAGCCCCCCACGTTGGGGGGTTTGGCAGTGAAGCCCACCACTTTAGTTTAAGTTTAAAGTGTAATTTATTTTTTGTCACGGAACAGAATGTTTTTTCCCTGGGGAAAAAAATCTCTGTTGTGTGTTTCCGTTATCATTGGATTTCGAAGTTTACAGTTCGATATTGCAACGTTCGAACTCCTGTGAATTCGACGTTGTAATATAGACCTGAAAGATAACATAAGCAATAAATTCATGCTTCCTGCTCTACCAAAAGCAAAAGGTTGGTGGCTTGGAGGGAGGGGATGTGAGGAGAAATGAAAAATCGACAATACAGATTGAACGTTATAGTAAGTACATTAACTTCTTTATCTGATATTGTCAATTTTTCATTTCGTCCTCACATATGGGACAAGAATCCCCAGCTACCTTTATCCTGCGTAGACTCATAGAAGGATGCTTCTCAGAACCATCAAACCCAAGGAGGCTCTTCCCCTGGAGACCAAATCCAATTTGTAATTTGTGATAAAGCTATGATGATTAGCCCAAGTGGTTGCTGCACAAATTTCATTCATGGATGCATTAGCCTAAAAAACTGCCAAAGTGGCCATTGCCCTGGTTGAGTGAGCACAAACAGGTTTGGGAAGGTCTATACCTTGTTTGGTGTATTTAAAAGAAATGCAATCAGACAGCTGTTTTGCTAGAGTAATTTTGGATAATGGTAGGCCCTTCTTAGGGCCTGCAAGAAATAAACAATTGATCTGCTTCCTGAAATATTTTGTCCTGTGAAGATAAAAACATAATTGCCTATGGACATCCATCAAATGCAGTACGTATTCACCTTTGTTACTGAAGTTAGGGAAGAAAACGGGCAAGTTAATGGTTTGATTGATATTAGTCTCAGACCAACTTTAGGTAGAAAGAAGAGGTTGGTGCACAAGGAAAATCTGTCTTCATGGAAAATCAGGTAAGGAGGTTGGGAAGACAAGGCCTGAATTTCTGCTATTCTCCTTGCCAATGTAATGGCCACAAGGAAGATGGTATTCCAAGATTTATATCACATATCGCTGCAGGTTCAAATGGTTAAATGATAATATGTAGCCAAGTTTAGGTCTGATGGAGGAGAGGGATCCTTGTGAGGTGGCGTTAGTAATAGGGTACCTTTCAAGAAGGCTTTACAAACCTTGCTGGAAATCGGTGACAAGTTAACTTTTCCAATGTGAAAATCAGAGAGAGCTGCTAATTGGACTTTAATTGTACAGGCAGCTGCCCCATTGTCAAAGAGGTGAGCCAAAAATTCTAGGATGGAGTAGATTGGTGCTGTGAAGGGATCTACATCATGTTGTTAAAGCCCAGATTACAAACCCCTTCCATTTGCTCCTATACAGTTTTTGAGTTGATGGCTTATAGGATGATAGCAAAATATGGCAGACTGGGGAGGAGAACATAGACTGTCTGGCTATAAATGGAATTGAAGGAACCAAGCCATCAGCTTGAGGATGGAAAAACTGGGATGAATCATTCCTGACGGGTGTGACAGGAGTTCTGGAGTGGGTTCCAGATTCCAAGGTTTTTTTTCTGTAAATGAGGCCAAAGGAAGGGAAACCAGATTTGTTGAGACCAAAATAGAGCAGTGAGAATTACTGTTCTCTTCAACCTGTTTGCTTTCTGGAAAAAATTGGGGATCAAGGGGAGAGGGGGGAAAGGCATATAGGACACCAGGAGGCCAATTGTGTAGGAGAGCATCCCTCAGGGATTCCCACCTCAAGGGGATTAGGGCAAAGTAGCTGCTGCATTTATTGTTCAGTGGGGCTGCAAAGAGGTCACAGCAGGGCTGGCCCCATCTGCGGAAAATTTCTTCTGCTACTTTCTGGTTGAGGGACCACTCATGAGGCATGAGAATGGATCTGCTCAACTGGTCTGCTATCACGTTGGACTTTCCTAGAATGTGCATTGCTACAAGAAAGTGGTCGGTTGGGATCACCCATTGCCACACTGAGTGCTTCTCAACACAGAGTGTATGATCTGGTTCCCCCTTGCTTGTTTATGTACAGACCACAGACATGTTATGTTGTCTGATTGAATCATCACTGTTCTCAGAGGAGGAGCAGTCGGAAAGGTCTGCAATGCTAAGAGCACTGCCCTCATCTCCAGGATGTTTATGTGTAAACTGGCCTCGTTGTTTGACCAGGTGCCTTGGACCTTCTTCCCAAGATAATGCCCCCTCACTCTATCTGGGAAGCGTCTGTGATCACTGTAGCCTGAGGCTGTGGAGGGAACAAAGGGTTGGCCTTTTGTTAATTGGACAGAATGAATCCGCCATGACAGGGCTCTTTTGCAGGTGTCCATAATGAGAATTTTGTAAGACATCAGTTGGTGGATAATTGATCACTGTGCAGCCAGAAACCATTGTAGTAGTCACATGTGGAATCTTGCCAGCAGAACAGACTACAGCTGCAGCCATTGAACCTACAGCCTGTAAGACAAGACAGGTGGCTATCTAATTGTTCTGGAGTAGTTTGTGTATTTGGCACCTGATTGTCAGTACTCTGGAGTGTGAAAGTCTTGCAATCATCTGAGTTGTGTCCAGAATTGCTCCTACAAACTCCAGTGTTTGAGCAGGATCCAAGTGTGACTTCTCATAATTTATGGTTATACCTAGCTCTGTACAGATCTGGATAGCACAGTCTCTTGTTCAGATAAGTAGATGCCTGATCGGGGTGGAAATGAGCCAGTTGTCCAAATAGGGAAACACATGGAATCCTTGTCATCTCAGGTGAGAAGCTACTACTGCCATGCATTTGGTGAACACACTGGGGGCTGCAGTGAGACCAAAGAGCAATGATCTGAATAATGACTGGCACCCAGCCAGAAGCATAAGTGCCTTCTGGATCATCTGTCCATCTTTATGTAGTAGCATACATCCTGAAGGTCTATGGAGCACACCCAATCGTCTTGTTTCAAAAAGGAAGAATGGACTGTACCGTGGCCATTCAGAACTTGTGGTGTCAAACTGACTTGTTTAATCTGCTGAGATCCAAAATTGGTCTCCAGTCCCCCTGTTTTCTTTGGGACTAAAAAGAACCTTGAGTAAGTTCCGAATCCTCTTTGGTCTGGGAGGACCTCTTGGATGACTCTCTTGTCCAGCAGTTTCTGAATCTGAATGTCTGCTTGATCAATTTGACTGGGTGGGATGTCCAAGATTTTTCTGTTCGAGGGGGGCTGGTGAGAAAAAAGGATTAGATAACCTCTAGATATTATCCTCTGCAACCATATATTGGTTATTTTTAGCCAGGCTCACCACTGCAGGGATAGTCGACCCCAGATTGCCTCTAGAGGCAGGTAATCAGGTCTCCTTTCAGGAGCCCTGGAAGGGTTTCCCAAAGAAAGGCTCTCTGGACCTTTGGTTCTGTGGGCCTCCTCTGCCACAAGGGTGGTATCTTCTGGAATTGTTCCCTCCTCTGCCCGAGAGAACTCTCTCCACATGTGTCCTGGTAAGACCCTTGTGATTTCTTGAACCACATTTTACCACCATCTCTCTGACCTTTAGGGTAGGATCTCTGAGGGGTGGAAAAACATATGCCCATGGCAGAAAGGGTCTTACCCTCCTTTTCATACCTGGATAATATATCTTTGACATTGGGGCCAAAAAGGGATGTGCCATCAAATGAACCCTTTTCATAGATATACCAGAACCAGCCACTCTACTCACTCCTTCGGCTGCATGCATGATGAGCCTCATGGAAGAGTTAGCTACAGGATGTAGGGTTGTCAGCTGGGAAGCAACCATTTCTCATACTCCCTCAGCTATGGCTTCCTCAAGTGTATCAGATAGCTCCTTGATTAGATCCCTTTGTAACCTGGTGAAGTGGGAAAGGTAATTCAGTGATCATAAGGCATAGGTTGCTGAAGAAAAGACTCACTTCCTGCAACTATCCATCATCCTGGAGTCCTTATTAAGAGGATGAATAGTGAAACTCTCTTCTGATAGCTCTTTTTTGGTAGCTGCCACCATGACCATGGCATCTACTGCAACCCTTTTGTCCAAAAAGTCTTCTCAGCTAGTGCAGTGATTATCTTGTTTGGTCTCTGGGGGGGGGTTGGCTTAATGAAATCTGGGCTCTCCCACACCCGCCGAGAGATCAATTCTATAAGCTCATCGAAAGGTGGAGTGACCAAGGAGGAAGATCAGGATCCGAAGGCCACCAGGTACAACTCCTCAGGTGAAGGATTACTGGACTGCCAGCCACCTCTTTGTTTCAAAATCTCCAAGATGTCCCCAAAGGATGCATCCTCAGGAGGTGACCATGGGGATCCTTCACCCTCATTGAGGTCAGTGTCTTCCGTGGCAGATTCCTTGGTGGAGTCAAACTGCTTCCTCTTGCGGGTCCTCTTTCGAGGGACCTCCTCAATGGAATACTCTGGGGAGGTATCAGAAGAGGCAGGGGTACCTTGATGGATTTCCATGAGGCCTACTGTCCCTCTGTCCCTGTGTAATGTCCTGGTTAGACAGTGTGTACAGGGGGGTGTAGATGGGGCTGAGGATCCAAGGGGGAGGCAACTTCCTAGTTGCAGAGGCAGCTATACCCCAAAAGATGATTTCTCATTAGTTAAGAGGAACTTCGGCTCCAACAAGCCATGCCTGTGGGATGGAGACCTCCCCAGCTCTGAAGATAAGTTTGCCTGGGGTAGAAGTTGGTGCCAAGTTCACCTGCGTGGAAGCCCCAAGGTGCATAGACTGCTCAGAAGATCTGGGATTCAAATGCACCCATGGTCTGCCAGGCTTTTCTATGGCTATGAGACCTCTCCGGCCCTGAAAAAGATGAACAGCTCCGAGCAAAAGTCAGATCCGAAGAAAAAGAAATCTTAAGATCTGAGCTGGAAGTCACTAGGTATGTCAGATCCAATAACTCCAAAGCTTGTCCTGAAGTCAGAGAAGGAACCAGAGGAGGAGTGGATGTTTTGGATAAACCTTGGACCATTTGGGTAGAAGCTGAGGGAGACTTAGTAATGCCCTGCACTCATACAATTTTCTGGATCATCCATTCCACGTCTTCTTCTGTAAGATTTCTGGTAGAATGGGAAGAGGATGCTGAAGGAGACTTCCACCTGCTAAGACAAGGAGATGGTACCCTCAAAGACATGGGCTCTATAGATGGAGAGTACAGAGGCCTTGGCAGGGAGACAATGGGTTTAAAAAGACTGGAGGTTGGATCCGACCTCAACAGCTCTGACCTATTGTTACCAGAAAGACTTGCAGCCAAAGAAGTCAGATCTGAGAAAGAAGTGTTTGGCACTGAAGGCTCTGATCAAGCTACTGTATCAACGGATTTGGAAGTTTTAGGTTTCGGCTCCAAGGAATCTGTTGGAGCTGAAGAAGGTCTCTTCTTCCATCTATCTGAACTTTTTTGAGGATGAAGAAGAAGCAGGGCTCGAGTAAGCCAATTTAGATTTGGCCACAGATTTGGGGTCACTGCCAGAAATGGCCTCACCAAAAGATGAAGGTAGCATGCCCTTCAAAATAAGTTTATTTTTCCTTTCAACCAGGGCTCAGTAGTTAAACGAGTTGCAAATTGCACAGTCTTCCTGCAGATGGTGGGCCCCCAAGCAGTAGACACACAAGGTGTGCGAGTCACTGTATGGAATTTTTTTGACTGCACTTTGTACATTTTTTAAAGCTCGTGGTCCTATCCAATTTCTCAGTGATTGGTAAGATAAAGGATGGCACAGAACACACACTCGCATACATACACGCACAGAACACACACACGGCAGCGAAACCTCACAGAAACAGGGAGGAAAGGAAATTACAATAAAGGGAAGAGAAAGAAAATACTTTCTTTTTCTGGAAAGAAGGAAATTCAGGAAGGGTAAAGCTACTAACAACAGTAGCAAAGTTATCACCAAGGATATACAGAAGGGGAAAGGAAAGTAACCTAATAATAAATGGTTACTGCAGGGAAAGAAGAGTTTAGATTAAAAGACAGAGGAAAAACTAATCGCACTACCAAAGATTGAAGAAGTAGCAAAGGATTTTTTTAAGAAAATCTGAAAATATCACTTGACTGTCCAAGAGCAGAAGGGGAAAACCTGAGGAAGAATGAGAGGGAATAAAGTCTGAAGAGACAACATGCATTAAGAAGGAACCTTCAGGAACGTGTTGAGGTGTGAAAGATCTATAACTGGTCTCCAAGGACCATCATTTCTGGGCACAAGAAACATTCTGAAATAAAACCCTCTTCCTCTGTAGGGCAGTGGAACTTCCTGAATTTCTCCCTGATTCAGCAATTCATGAAGTACCTCTGGGAAGAAATGCAGCTGTTCCTGAAGTGGCTGAGGAATACCCATGAATAGAGGAAGAAATTTCCAGTCCATGAAATACCCTTGTTAAATACTGGAAAGAATCCATGTGTCCTGAGTTATGTTTTCCCAAACTGGACAGACAGAGAAAGATGAAGGGAAACAGGAATAAGGCTGTGGCAAGTGAGGTAGTCACAGACTACCTGGTTTATCAGGAAAAGGTTGCTTCTGGGCAGGAGCAGCCTGAGAAACCTTAGCTGAAGGAGCCCTCCTACCACCCTTCTTATTCTTAGCTTGGGTTGGGCGAGCCTGTTTATGAACAAAAGTTGTCTTGGAAGGATACTTTCTGTGAAAGTTTGGCACAGGTGAGACAAAAATATGTTTCAAATCCTGTAACGTTTTACCTTTCTCCTGCAAGGACTTAAACCAGCAGCAGCAGCAGTAACAAACAAAACATTATTATCCAGAGGAGCGTCCATTAACTTAGATTTAATCTCATTTGGCAATGGCTGAAGCCTTAACCAAGAGTACCTTCTCAAAACAGAGCATGATGCAGCTGCCCTGGAGGATGCTTCTGCTGCATCATCGCTGCACTTAATGGAACGGTGTGCTACCTGAGAGGAAGCCCCTAATAGAGACAAGGCATGTGTCTTCCCTTCTGAATCTGGAAGGTCAGAAACAACTTGAGTGGCCTGGGAAAGGACAGCCAAACCATATCTGGCCATATGAGTTTGGATGGAAAGCTAGGGTGGCAGAGGTGTAGACCTTCTTTCCCAGCCTTTCCACAGTCCTGCTCTCCTTATCAGAAGTACAAAAGGAAGTAGATGACAGTAGTCTAGAGGGTTTGTCTGCAGCCACAGAAACCACAGCAGGGTTAGTTGAAGAGCACTTGAAAAGACATTTGCTGCCCTCTGTCACTTTATAAAAGTAGTCTGGCTTCTTAGGTGCAGGAGGTTGAGAATCTGGAGCCAGGGATGCTGAAGAGAATGCATCCAGTAAAACAGGCAAAACTAGTGGAACAGCAGAAGGGGAAAGAGACTCCATCTGTAAGAGCTCATAACATCTCTTTTGCACCTATGAAACCTGTGACCAATCCCACTTGAAAAACTCCCTAATTTTAGCAATAGTTTCCCCAAAGGTAATCTCTTCTAGAGGAGATTCTGTGCCATTAGATTCCTCTTCCGGAGATGCATACTCTAAAGGAGATGGAATCTGGGTGGAATACACTAAGGATTCATCATCTGAAGATACTTCATCCTCAGAAGATTCCTGTTCTCAAATCTTCTGAGGGGAAGATGTCCAAGGTGGAGAAGGAAGGGAGACATTTGAAGGAGGATTTACAGCCATAAGGACATTAAATAAGCCCTAGGTAAAATTTTGCCACTAACTTTAAGGGTCTTTTGGAGCAGAAAGATGTTTAGTCTTTTGCTTCTTTTTTAACTGTACGCCCGCCTCATGAAAGGTGGAAAGGCCCAATGTTGGTCTACACTCTGTAATTGTAGTTGGAATTTCCTCCCTAAACACAATTTGAAGGATCCCCTTAGGGCTTTCAGTTATAACAAGTCTAGGTTGCCCCTGAGCATCCAAAGCAGACATCTGCAGAGCCTTCGAGGATGTGCCTGTGGTGGGATCCATGGCAGCCTCTGAAGCGGTCCCAGCTGATGAATCTGACCCAAGAACCGGATGTATCTCCCGGACATCATCAGCCTAGAGATGTCTGATGTAGGAGGTGCAGCAGAAGAGTCAGACCTAGTTTTTTTGGCCTTTCTCTTCAAAGATGATGACCTCAGGCCCAGACGTTCCCTCCCTAGCGTTTTTCCCTAAGAGTTTTCGATGCGGATTCTCAAGGTATACAGATAGATATGAAAGCTCACTACATAATGCCTTAGGCACAAAGGTCTGGCACATGGAACAAGATTCATGATCATGAGTACGTCCCAAACAAAACAAGCACTGCCCATGAATATTCTTATGTGGAATCTGTCACCCACACTGGCATTTGCCTTTCTTGGATGGCATGAAAAAAACTCACACAAAAGCAGTAGCAAAAGTAAAAATAAACCCCAATGAGGCAGTTATCTGAAAATGCTTGATACACCAGCAAACAATTCAGGTAAGCAGACCGATGATTGAAGATGGAGTTCAGACAGGCAGCAGAGAAGTTCTGAGGCTAGAGTGTGTGAAGTCACTTCTGTGTCCTACATTCATGAGAAGCATACATGTGACGTACCACACACTTGTAAACAGTAAAAGGCTTTGGTACACTGACTGGATGTCAGGTTGCGCTAGGTGGGGAATCCCTCATGTTATGAATAATGCAACAGTAGAACAGAAGGACATTCTATGCAGACAAAGACACTTCAGGTCTCTACTGTTTTCTGGAGTACCCCACACAGCTATTCTTTAATATCTTTGTGTCCCTTATCTTCACAATACTAATCAAATATCTTAAGTGAATCCAAAATCTGGGTGAAGTTTCTGGCTAGTATTCCTTGGACACTGCCATAACAAAGCCATGCTTTGGTCTCAGAAGTACATTCAATTTTTTAGTGCTTCAGAAATGTGCATACACTGTCCATGCTGCTGCCTCACAAAAAGAAGTGGTGGAAGCAGATAAAACATGCAGTATTTATGATAGCTGCTGCTTTTGCAGAATGAGCCCAGACTACTTAAACAGGCTTACCTGAAGAATCATAATGGAAAGCTAATTATCCAACTGTCCAGCATGAAACTTCTTGTATACCCACTGCTGTACCCAGTCTATTTGAAGTAAAAGAAACAAAAAGTTGATAAGATTTTATGATATCCTTGTTACTGGTACTGTATGCAAAATGTCTTCTAAGACTCACCCTATGAAAAGTACATCCTCAAAGTCTTAATGTTGTTAATATCTCTGCTTACTGCACAAAAGCTCATGATTAATTCCTGATCTTTGGTCACTACATTTTTGGAATCTGCAGTGACTGACACTCTATTCACTTCTGTATGGGTTTTCTCCAAGTACTCCAGTTCCCTGTGGTTTGTGCATGTGTATGTATGTCTATATGGGTCTACTTTAGATAATCGAAATGCCACTTACCGACTCTTAAAACGTTGAGATGAAAGCATCTAAAATCCACTTAAATGAACACTTACATCACCAACAAAATCTACAGGTAAGTAACCACTTGTCCACCATGGTGAACTTTGCCGCTTTCCACACTGTAGTGTGATCTCGGAGTTGGTATATTTAGTTGGGGGGGGGACACAGGCCCCCACATGGGCAGATTTCATGTGGTTCATTTATCGTGTTATGTTGTGGTGTGGCCAAATGGTTACTTATCTGTAGTTTTTTGTTTACAAATGTAAAATAAAATAAATAAAAAAAATGTGTTTATTTAAGTGGATTTTTGGTGCTTTCATCTCGGCATTTTAAAAGTCAGGTAAGTGGCATTTTGATTATCTAAAGTAGACCCGTCTATATATATAACACCATCCAGAAAGACACTAGGTTACTGCTTTCGTCCTTTCCCATCAGCTAGAAATTAAAGTTAAATTTTTACAAAAAGGAAGGCAGAAGAACATGAGCTAATTATTTTGGTTCAATGAACTGTGTAATGGATCCTTATAAATAAAGGAAGGATTAATAGGAACAGGCATTCTATCCTTACAGAATCTATATAAGGTTTGAAGTACACAGACGTCTGTAACTCTGAAACTCTTCTACGTGAGGTTACTGCCAGAAGGAGAACTGCTTTCAAGAAAAGAACCTTCAATGCTACCAAGTAGTTGGGCTCAAAAGGAAATTTCACTAAAGACACAAAAACAAAACTGAGATACCAAAGCTTGTACCAATGGTTTCTTATCAGGATTAAAATGAAGAAACCCTCCTTCACAGAAAAAAAATGTCACAACAGTAGACCTAAATCTTAAAGGATATCTCAGGTGCTGGGAGGTCAATTTAAAAATGGTAAATAATCATTCATTCATATCTAAAAAGTATTTTATCCTATTAATGGTCACAGGGGAGCTGGAGCTTATCTTCACACCCTATAAATGGGTATAAGAAACTGAGCAAGTTCTGGATGGGAAACCAGTCCATCTCAGGACAAATAAACAATATGCACACTTAAGGTCAATTCACAGGTTTTGTGATTTACCTACAAGCAAAATCTAAGACATGTAGGAGGAAACATTTTTATTATTAATACCTGTTGAAGACATTTCCAATAAAGCATCTGCAATGCTTCAAAGAAATTGGGTGGTATTACATTTTCAAACAGGATGAAGTCTGTTTTAATTACTTTAGCATCTCACTTTGGTCTTGCTGTATGGGCATGCACTTTGGCTTTTAGCTGTCTCATGTTATTTCATGACATTTATATTTTTCCATGTCTGCAGTTTGCTTTACATTATTACATCACTGGTCACAAAACAGACTGTTATTTGCATTAGGTGTTGTGTAAAGTAAAAGCTGGCATTTTTGTTAATTTATGAGGAATTTTGCTAACAGAATCTTGCCATAGAATACGAGATTTCTGGTCACTTAACAGACTTAATTAAGGCTTTTCATAAAATACTAAATGTTGGTCACGGACATTTCAGACTGTTGAGAATTCCATTCTGAGATTCCTAAAACATGAATCATTTTGCTTATTTTGAGATGAAGAGCAGGGTCACTTATTCAATACAAATATTTTAGTTATACATAAAAACACATACCTTATCAGCTCCCCAGCCCCCCATTTTAGTATAGTAGTAGTTTTAATACTTCATAAGAGCTAAACTAACAAAAAGTACAACGTTATTCAATCTGACATTTACAGCACAGCAAGAACAAAGAATGAATTTTGAAGACTTGCAGTCTTGTTCTACATGGCCATAATAAGTGAAGGAAACATTAACACTCCTTCAATTTGTGTCTCTAATATTACCAAGGCTATAGTTCATGAAAACAACATCAACTGTATATTTATAAAAGAATGCATGATCTTCTTGCACTATTTAGTAAAAACTGACTCCACAGCTCTTACTATACAAAGGTAGTAATATCAATGATTTTTATCATTTCCTTCACAAAAAGCTTCTCAAAATAACACTAGACTTTTTCAGTGTTTTGAATAAATATCATGCCCTTCTCTATTACTCACAAACACATTGACATTGTTATCAGTTTCCTATTCTAATATATTTAAAATTCACTGAGTACAGTCACAGATTTGATTTTACACAGACAGCAGATTCTGTTTGATACAGATGCAATACTTTATGCATAACCATACACTACATCAATATCCCCTAACCACAAGGAAGAAACTGACAATGCAGCACAATAAACTTTTATAAATAGGTCAGACCTTAAGAAATCAGACAATAGTGATAGCTGATAACCTCACAAAGATCAGCCTATAGATGTGTAGGTAACAGTTACCACACCAGTGCAAAATCTATTATATTTTGAGAGCTGAGATTTCTTAGCAGATGGCTTTCCGTCTACCTGGCGAACCTATAAGAATTGAAAAAAATAAATAAATCCTAGTAATGGTCACAATGACAAACTCCCAAACTGCAAGGTAAAGTGACCCCAAGGATTAATGGAGAGCTCTACCTTGTGGAAAGCATTTACCAATAGCCTGGTTCCATGGTTAAATAATGTCATAGAAGTTTCAGAATGTAGCCACGGTTGCCTTCTGGCTGTAGTTACTATCCTTTCACCCAGGAAGAACAAGCAACTAAATGTATTTCTTTTATTCATTAAAATTAGTAGTCCCAATGAGCCTATGGCCGGTTTTCACAGGAGATCAGGGAGAGTTAAAGTCACTGTTAAATACAAGTAAAAATTCAAAGACAAATACATGTTTACCAGAAAAGTAGTTTTCAACATTATTAGTACATAAACAGACAGTTACGCATAATAAATTAAGAACATGCATTACCACACACACATTGTACCAGAGAGCCCATAAAGACCAAGAAATGCTTAGAGCAAGATTCCATGTACCAGAGAGCCCATAAAGACCAAGAAATGCTAAGAGCAAGATTCCATGTCCCTTTGTTAGTGTACACTAGGGTGTGCATGTAAATATATATATATATATATATATATATATATATATATATATATATATATATATATACACACACATACATACACATATATATATATATATAGATAGATAAATACATACATATATATATATATATATATATATATATATATATATATATATATATATATATATACACACACACACACACACACACACACACACACACACACAGATAGATATAGATACATATAGATATATATAGATATCTACAGTGGATATAAAATGTTTACACACACCTTTCGATTTAATTACAGCATTCAGTCTTCTTGGGTAGGAGTCTATCAGCATGGCACATCTTGACTTGGCAATATTTCCCAACTTTTCTTTGCAAAAGCACTCCAAATCTGTCAGATTGTAAGGGCATCTCTTGTGCACAGTCCTCTTAAGGCCACACCACAGATTTTCTATTGGATTTAGGTCTGGACTCTGGCTGGGCCATTCCAAAACTTTAATTTTCTTCTGGTGAAGTCATTCCTTTTTTGATATGGATGTATGCTTGGAGTCATTGTTGTGTTGAAAGGTGAAATTCCTCTTCATCTTCAGCTTTCTAGCAGATGCCTGAAGGTTTTGGGCCAAAAGTGACTGGTATTTGGAACTGTTCGTAATTCCCTCCATTTTGACTAAAGCCCCAGTTCCATCTGAAGAAAAGCAACCCCAAAGCATGATACAGCCATCACCATGCCTCACCGTAGGATGGTATTCTTTTGGTGATGTGACGTGTTGTTTTTGCACTAAATGTACCTTTTGGAATTGTGGCCAAAAAGTTCACCCTTGGTCTCATCAGACCATAACACATTTTCCCACATGCTTTTGGGAGACTTGATGTATTGTTTTGCAAATTTTAGCTGGACCTGGATGTTTTTCTGTGTAAGAAAAGACTTCCATCTTGCAACCCTACCCCATAGTCCAGACATATGGGGAATACGGGAGATTGTTGTCACATGTAGTACACAACCAGTACTTGCCAGAAATTCCTGCAGTTCCTTCAGTGTTGCTGTAGGTCTCTTGGCAGCCTCCTTGACCAGTTTCCATCTTGTCTTTTCATCAATTTTGGAGGGACGTCCAGTTCTTTACAACATCACTGCTGTCCCACATTTTCTCCACTTTTTGATGACGGTCTTCACTGTTTTCCATGGTATATCCAATGCTGTGAAAATTGTTTTGTACCCTTCTCCTGACTGATACCTTTCAACAATGAAATCCCTTTGATGCTTTGTAAGCTCTCTGCGAACCATGGCTTTTGCTGTAGCAGGCAACTGAGTAAATGTCAGGAAAATCATACTAGGACAGCTGAACTTTACTTGGGGTTAATCAGAGTCTCTTTAATTTATGGCAGGTGTGTACCCAAGAAGACTGAATGCTGTAATTAAATCAAAAGGTGCTTCAACAAAGTGTGTGCACACATATGCAACCAGCGTATTGTATCTTTTTATTTTTTATATTTTTTCCCCTAACAGATTTGTTTTTCAACTGAATTGCACAGGTTATAGGTCACATTAAAGATGGGAAAAGTTTTGAAATGATTTATTGTGGTCTCTTTTTTTATATCACAAAAACCTGGCATTTTAACAGCGGTGTGTAAACTTTTTTATATCCACTGTAGATATAGATAGATCTTCATACACTGAACTAGTTACAAAAAATTGTGTATCATGAGGTACACATTTTTCTAGGCAGTTCTCACTGAATATAGACCTCAGAAAGGTTAAACAACAACCTTAATATCTCTGTCTTAGTTACCACATGGTATCAAAAGTGACAAAATAATTGGAAAATAAGTGAATACAAATGCAGAAGTGAAGACATCTTGTTGCCTTCAAGAGTTTGTAAGTACTAAAGTAAAATTCTCAGTGGAAAAATTGCCCTTTTGCACAATAAATTCTCTTTTAAGCAAGCTTCTCAAAAAAGGTTCTTTTCCATGGCTCTCTACAGCTTTATGGGACAAAAAGAACACAGTACAGATAAATCCTACAATACAGACACTCTTATGAGTATAGAGTTTAGGAAAAGTTCCTCTAGAACCTCAAAATGAGTGATTATATGACTAGCTACCTAAACAGGTTGCCTTATTTTACTGAAGGAGACAAATTTTAATTTAATGATATGATACTCGCTCATCAGACCCATTTCAGCTATGATCTGGACAAAGGCAAGGGTAAGTATAAAATGCACATAAACACAAACACACACATATTTCAGAAGATGCTGCTGGCTCTCTGTATTCCAAGGTCAATGACTATAACAGGTCTTTGTCCTCAGCACTTGACACCCTAGCCCCCAGTTTGTGCTCACCCTGCATCTAACAAAAGTTATGAACCTTAGGTTGACCAAGCCTTTCATCTCCTACAATGACAGGGTCACACGATGGAACATCATTGCCACCATGAAGGTCTGAGAAGCAGCAAACTTGACCGGGATGAGCATTGTAGTGCACACCAGGCTGAGGTCACACATAAGATGGCAGCCTTCCTGACCAGAGATCTTAGCAGCTGCCAACCAACCAGCTGTGCTTATCTGTTTGGTGGGCAGGCTGTACAGCCTGGACTGTCATCAACAGAAGTTGTTTATCTGTTTCACAAAGTGAGTTAGCTGCTTGTTTTTTCACTGAAAAGACTGCAGCAATTACATCTGATCTGGAAGTTAATGTAGCTTCAGCTTCCCTACTCCCTGTTCCCTGGACTGTGTTTGAGACTGCCCAGTCCTTGACTCCTATCTCAAGCATGTGACCAACAACCTGGGAGCTAGGATCTTGCATATCACAATAAGTTCTAGCTAGTCTTCAGGTTTTTAGCGTAGAGATAGTTCAGATGTTGGTTTCTTCACTGAGGGTTTTTTTATTTCCCCATTAGACTTGAAAGAGATCTTTGTCATCCTGATCCAAAAGAAATCCTCCCTGGACCCTTACACATCCCTGATAATTACCACCCAATTTTAACTTTTTCTTTTAGGTAATGCTACCAAGAAAGGCTGTCTATAACAAACCCGAGATACACTTTACCGTCAATGGGCTCATGGATATTTTTCAACCTGGGTTCTGCATTCACAGCAGTATGGCAACTGCTCTTTTCAGGTTACTCAGTGACCTCTTAACAGCTCAAAACGGTACTTACGTATTATCGCAACCAGATTTCAAACAGGAGAAATGGCTCTTTTCCAAGCTGTACTCCTGCCGGAAAATGTAGTCCCATAAACTATACATACATATATGTGTGTGTGTGTATGTATATATATATATATATATATATATATATATATATATATATATATAGAGAGAGAGAGAGAGAAAGACTAGAAACCTACAAAGATGTTGTAAAAAAGAGTCTGCTGAAAAAAATGATTTCAGCAGCTGTCATACTCTTGCACCTTTACATTACTCTTTCTTTGAACGTATTCAGCAGAAACAGACAAAGTTTAATTTAATGTAGAGAAGTGGTCCCACATGTACTGACATGGAATTATTGTAAGGGCCAAAACTATTTCCAAATCATTGCAGGTACACAGTTTCTTTCAATAACATTATGTAATACCGCATTATAACTGACAGACGTGGCCATGGGCAACCATGTAATGCAAAGTCTTTATGTAGTGCGGCGGTGCCGTGTCAGAAAAGGGTAGGATTTCAGAAAACCTTGACTGTCACTAAAATTTGTCAGCTGCCATTTCAGGAAACAAAAAAACCCACATTTTAAGTGCATAATACTGAATCGTAGTTTTGCCTGTTAACAAAACATTCTGCAAGTATATTTCAATGTGTTTAAACCGTCTTCAAACTGTGTAGTGCATTTATGACATGAAAGGTTGACAAGTATAAACTCCAAACAAACATATAAGGTTGTCACGGTTTCAGATGCCCAGAAATATAATCCACCCTTTTAAATGTCCAAAGCTGGACTTCTTTATGAAAATGCTACATTTTGCAGGACAAGCCCTTTCTTTTCAGCTGAAGTACAGCTTGGAAAAGAAACGGTTCTCGTGTTCAAATTCTGGTTGCGATAATATGCAAGTACCCTCAAAACAAGTGGCGGTATTCAATACTAGTCCTCCTGGATTTCTTGGTTATATCTGACACCACTGAACATGGGATTTTGATTGAGTGTTTACAAAAGTACTGCGGTATTCTGTCTATGGTATTAGTGTGCTTCATGTCTTATCTCTTGGCTGTACTCAACAAGTTTGTTCTGGAATCAGCACCTCTCTTCCTACCCACTTGAGTGAAGCATAACATAGGACCCCATCTTAAACCCTTTTGTTTTCAAAGTGTGTGCACTCTGCTGGGAGACCTTATAAAGTAAAAGGGGCTTAGCATACTATAGTTATGCTGATGATTTCGAACTTTACCTTTCTTTACCACAGTTTAAATTTGCTGATAAGGTGTATAATATAGGCATTATCCAGGACTACACACTGACACTCTGAGATGAAGTGTTCTTAAGTGAAATAGCCTTTGATGATGTGAGATGATTTTAGGATATTTTATGTAATTTTACTCTTTTGTGAGGCAGATACTTTTTCCTTATTTTACTTTTGTAATCTGCATTTTGTTATGTTTTTTTCTCAAATATCTTTTTATTGAATATTTTTCACTCATAAACTGCATTTTGTTATAAACCAACTTAATAAAGTTAAAGTTATTTACTCTAGTTTTTCCACCACTTGAAAAACATGCTGGTTCATAGTGATGTGTGTGTGTGTGTGTGTGTGTGTGTGTGTGTGTGTGTGTGTGTGTGTGTATATGTCTCTCTCTCTCTCTCTATATATATATATATATATATATACATATATA
>NC_056751.1:321878174-321983174 GCF_019279795.1 Protopterus annectens
CACACACACACAAACACACACAATGTCCCTGCACAGATTGTTCAACTACCAACTGTCTGTCCTATGGCACAGTTACTGATGAAGCTGTACCTCTCAATTACTATGATTTATGAATGGCACAATGATTTTGGCCTTCTGATTTAGCCTTGCTGCTCCTTGATTTTAGAATGTTCCTCAAAGTCCAACCTGTTTCTGAGAACTAACTTTATTAAGTACTTTAGTACTACATAAACTAAGCATATACAACAATTCACTGCCACTAACTATATAGGGTCTACTATATAAAGACCTTCTATCGTGAAAAAATAATGTGCTCCTCTTTTTCATTGGTTCATAGGTACGTGCTAGGTTTTTAGACTCAAGTTACAAAAGTAGAATCCCCGGGACTACATTTTATAATACAGTCTCTTATACTGTTAAAGATGTTGAACTTCACAACCTACATTACATTTCTTTAATGTTTTACTATTTTCGAAGTCACAAGGACATGATTTGTGGATAGTTATGTGGATTTTCTTTTTATAAATACTGCAGGAGGACCTTAGTTAGCCCTGACTGATATCTAAGTGAGAGGTGGAGGTCCGAATAAGTAAAGCATTCATCTGCCTGGTACTTCTTTCTGAGACCTTTGATTCTAACACATCATGAAGTAAATGTATTGAACATAAACCATATTTGTATGCTTGTTTGCTGGCTGATAGTGAATATATATATATATATATTTTTTTTTTTTTTTTCCTTTTTAGGCAAGCTTTCTGTTCTGAGCCCTTTCCTACCAGTAAAAGCAAAGGTGGGTGACAATGTAATTCTGAAATGCAAGGTTCAATCTACTGTATCCCTCGATGAGCTAGAAGTAGAATGGAAACAAGAAGATACCAATGCACAAGTGCATCTGTACAAAGATGGAGAAGACAATAATGAAAATCAATATCTTCATTACTGGGGTCGTACTGGACTATTTTATAAAGAACTTTCCAAGGGAAACATCTCCCTGACTATCAGAAATGTTTACACACATGATCAAGGACAATATCAATGCAAAGTAAAATCAAAACTTCAGTCTGGAGTTGCTTTTGTAGAACTACGAGTTACAGGTGAGTGCAACATTTGTGAAAAAATGTACCAGTCTTCTGTTTCTATGTTATGTTTGGAATTGCTGAAATCACAACCAGTGATGGCTTACATTACTTTTAAACGTTATGGCATGTTGCCATTTTTTTTACGAAGATAGTGTTATCATGTATGCTTTGCCTCAAATGCATTGTTATATTTCCTATAATGGTTTTCATTTGACACGTTATATTATTATTATCTCTGCACGCCATGTTCAAACTTTCTTAGAACCAGGTGACACATTAACAACTCCAAATACACAGTGTGGCCTGTAGAATTCCTGTCTTCCTGTCTATGGCTTATAGTGCTATGATGTTCTTGTACACAATGGAATTAGTTGCATACATTAAAAGCTTGCCTATGGTGCTGAAGAACATTAACATAAATATACCCAGCAAATAATCAAGTAACCTGACTGCACACCATGTAATATGCCCGCTCCTCAAAACTATATTTTCAAACATTAAATATGTGAACCTCTGAAGCAAGGGATCTTTCCCAGAGAACAATGGATTTCCTTCTATAGATGAGGAAGTAGAAGCAATGTCCATATTAATAGTACTTAGCTTCCACTCCGTGTGGATTAAATAAAATCACAGCTGGCAAACGGACTGAAGTAACTGTCTCAAATTTAATAATCAGCGGCTAAAACAACAACAAAATGTTAAATTCTGAATTAAATTTTATAAAGAAGTTATTTTTACAGAGGGGATATAACTTGACTATGATGGACAACACCATACAATATATTTTACAAGCAAGGCATACTAGATATCAACCATTATTAGGGAGTAAATTTAAATGGGTTATCCAACAGAATGGTATATCTGGAGATAGTGACAATATTAAGTTAGTTAATAATCAAAATCTCTTTCACAGGTCTTTTATTATGCAGTTTAATATAGCAGTCAGCTACATTAAAAAGATTATATATGACTTTTGGTACATTATATCTAAAGATGTTCAGTTATGTAAAATTTTGGGAGACAAACCGATATATACATACAAAATGGGAACAAATATCAAACAGCTGGTGCAATATAAAACTTTTGGAAAGAAAAACTTGATTCCTAGTCTAAGTCCGAAGTGTGGTACATGTAATCAGTGCAAATTTATGTCTGAAGAGAATATTATACATTTAGCTAATGGACACAATAGTCATGTAATAAGAAAGGCAGGTAATTGTCACAGTAGGATGGTCATTTATCTAAGCATTTGTCAAAAATGCTCTAGTTTTTATATAGGTAAAACCGAAAGACATTTAAGGAAAAGGATTTATGACCACATATATAGTATAAGAACTAAAGATACTACTAATGCCTTTTATAGACATATTGATAGAGAAGGGGATGGTCATTATTTTAAATTTATAATTTTGGAAGTGATTAAAATTGATCCAACAGGTGGAGATTTTAAAAGTTTACTCAGTTATAGAGAGGTATGGTGGCAAATATATTTAGACGCCACCACATCGCCGGGGTTAAATGATAATATAGCCATAAAACCATTATTATTACATTATTAATTTCTATATCACACTCAATTTTTATATCATATTTAATTTTATATTATATTTAACATTTTTTATAAATATTAAACATTTTTTATGAATATTAATAATTTTATAATTACATTGTATTTATATATAACATATAATAATATATATATATTTACTCATAATACAAGAATTTATTTAAGATATGTAAGTTATACACAATTTTTAAAAATTTTTAAATATAAAATACTGATGAATTCATAGACTTTTATACGATTTTGTGTTTATATTAATTGACATTTATGAAGGTTTTAAATATTTTTTGTCTCTATAAATACATTGTATTTTATATGTTATAAAATTCATATATATTTTTCACATAGCATATTAATTTTCACCCATTTATTATGCATTAGTCTATTTATGCTCAGAGTCCTATGAGAGATATGTGTTTCATGTAATACATTTGTATTATATTTGTATTTCCTAGCAACTAAATTATTAGATGTATTGTGTCTTTAAATATGGTTACAAAATTGGCGCCAAAAAAGTTTTATAGTAACCATTATTGTATCAAATTGTTAGTTCTGAAGAAGCCCGGATACGCTGGGTGAAAGCGCTTAACTGAGTCTGCACTGTTTTTTGCTTTGTTCGTTGTTGTTTTAGCCACTGATTATTAAATTTGAGACAGTTACTTCAGTCCGTTTGCCAGCTGTGATTTTATTTAATCCACACGGAGTGGAAGCACTTATTGGTGTACTTGCAGAGTTACGAAGTTGCCGGTTTGTTTTTTTTGTTGGTTTTTTTTGTTGTTTTTTTTTTGTTTTTTTCTTTCGTTTGTTTTTTTCTGTTAATAGTACTTAGGGAAAGAGAAGGGAGTAGAATGCTTACCAGAAAGTATAATTTACTCAAGCCACTCCAGAATGATTTGGGAAACCATGGTCTATGGTGTTTGGGTGTACATGCATATGGTCGACCAGTGAATGGTCGACCGGGTATGGCCGAAAGGAGTGCAGCAACATCACAAAAATGCGATTGCAAGTGTTACAAATTGCAAAATCCCGTCCCCATTTTGACCCATGTTTGCACTCGTTTTAGGGTGTAGAGCGGTCGGAAATGTCAAATTCAGTGTTTTTACAACATTCCGACTGTTTGGCGTTACAGGATTCGTGGAGTAAAGTCAATTAAATGTATGTTCGAGCACTGTGCGCTTGACCATATGAATGTAAACCGTTGTTTACCAAAATAATCATTCTGGTGCTGTGTTCATATTTTTGCATGGATTTCTGAATTATTTCCACTGTCAGAAAAATGCCTGAAATTTGTTTGACAGATACTTTGCCCATGCTACTTACTTTGGCTTGTCTGACATATAGTGCTGAAGTCATTGTTTACACTGAATGTTTTTAGACACACTATGCAATATGCCTAGGATGATGCGAGTTGGCTTACCGAGTGCCAGTTAATGTTTAATTTATAGTATCCTTGTCCAGAATTTTCATGTTTCTCACCCAAAGACAGCTGTGTGATTTTGCTCAGGTTTTGAAAAGCAAAGGTAGCATGATGATTGCAGATCAGGTCGTGTTAGAGGGAGAAAACAGTAACACTCCATATAAAGCACTTAACCTGCCAGATTTATTATCTGTCCAAGCTGTTAGAGACACTAGACACTAAATGGATATTAAATCCATGGAGGTGTACTGAGTCCTATGCAGAACAGTTAGTTAGGCTGACCAATCCAAAGCAATGCCCCTTAAACAAATTATTGCAGATCTGGTGCATTCCACAATCCAAGTTAGTGTCCCACCAACACATTGATGGGATGTTTTGCAGGAATGTAAACCATGATTTATGACTCTCCAAAGGGCTCCTTCTTTCTGTCATGGTAAGAGCATTGCTTGAAATGAAGAGAGCAGTTTAGATGCACTTTATGCAGTACTGCTATAACTTCTGAACCCATATGGGTCCTGAGCTGTCAAAATATTTTGTAATCTGTAATATTCACTTCAGAACTGCTGAAATGTGATTTTAACCAAGTTTCCAAAGCCACTAGTATATTTTGATAAATCTTAGTAGTTGAACAGGCAAAAACATTGAAATTAATGATTTTCAGTTATTTTGTACTAGTCCGAGCTGCATCTTCTAGAATGGAATATGCACTACTTTGCATTGACACTGCCATTTCTGGGACATACATTGATGGAACTAGGAACGAGTCTATACTTTGTCTACAATTCTGGTTTGTGCAGCTTAATCTTAACATACATACATATAATCAACATTTGATGTAGGTCATAAGTCATAGTAGCATATGTATGTAAGAAGAATTTAATACAGTAGTCCTTGACAGCCTAGGAATCTGATCTACTCTAGTAACAAAGGGGATATTGATTAATAAAAAGGAGTACTTCAGACGACCACAAATATTTTTCTCAATGAAAAAGAACAATCAGTAAAATAGTTTTTGGAAGTATTGCATGCAAGTATTTGTTAATGCTAAAACTGAGTTTGCCTCTGGTGGCAATCCAGAAAGTACAGCAGGCAATCACAGTAATGAAGAAATGGCTGAAGTGATTGATTCAGTTGTTTTAGGGGCCAGAAGAGAAGCAGCAAATGAGGGCTGCTGAGCAGAGGTGTTCATGTGCTCAGGCTGTGGGCTCTGGGAAGCAATTTAATCACTTACCAACAATACAAACTGCCAGAGAAAGGAGGAGAACAGTTGTGAGAATATTACACAGAAACAGAAATACTACATACAGGTGTGTTGTTGGGACAGTGCTGCTATCCTTTAGTCTTCATTGTTAGAGAGATTAGGGCTATAACGTATTTAGGAAGTGAAGCATTTTGTAAAAAAACATCTAAGAGCTAAGCATTAGCAATAACACATGTGAGACTGTGTGATCTGACTGGAGAAACTGTGTTTTTCATGCAATAACTGTAATGCTAAAAAGAAATTGACTTAATTTTCAAACATCTAATACTGAAGAAATGGACTTAAGAATGTAATTTGAGCAATGTTGTCATACTCTATATGAAATAAAAAAAAATACTATGACATAAATGTTTGGAATGTGGGCATAGGAGGGTTGGATGTAATTAACTTTGAAAGAAGGGAATATTGTTCATAAACAAGCATACTTAATGTTGATGTACAAAGGGGCAATGTAAAGTAGTGGGGACAGCCAAAAACATTTCTTATGGGAAAGACAATCATTTAGTTCAAGAAGGTACAAAGAAAAGAACACAATATGCAGAAAGAGGGCATTCACTTAAAACTTGTGTGAAGAAGTGGGTACAGAAAGTGAAGTGGGGGAGCAGGAAAGGAAACACGTGCATGACATTCCTACAAAAGGGTGTAGAGAAAGGAGGGTAAAGTATGGAGCAAGAAAGGCTGAATTTGATAGGGATTTGATTTAGATTAACAAGGTTGAAATTAGGCTCACAAGGGTATACTAGGCTAACAACCACTGGGACCTTTATAAGCCTAGCCAAGCATCCCAATTGTATCTCACAAGTTTATGGATGATGGAAAGTCAGTACATACAACTTATTTTGACACAATCCCACACTCTGGTATCATCGAAAAACTAACACAACTTGGCATAAATCCCTGTCTCATCAAGTGGGTGGCCAACTGGCTCACCAATAGGACCCACAAGATCAAAATAGGTGCCTCCACCTCCAACAGCAGACCTGTCACTAGTGGTGTTCCCCAGAGATCTGTCCTGGGACCCCTATTGTTTGGCATCTACTTCTCAGAGGTCCAGGCAAAGACAAAAGGCCTGTAGCTGACCAAGTTTGCGGATGACTATAAGTTGGGTGCTGTTACTGACTCCCCAAATGATGTTAACATACTGCAAGAGGGTCTCACAGCAGCAAATGATTGGTGCCAAAGTCATGGCCTTAAGTTAAATGCAAAAAATGTATTATCATACCATTTAGCAAAAGCATAGCCCCTACTAATTACCACATCAATGGCAACCCCCTAAACACACAGCCTGTGGTGAGAGACCTGGGTACATAGGTTGACAACAATCTCACATTTGACCATCATGTAGCAGCAGTGGTCAGAAAAGCCTTTTACTTGGTTCATCTCATAAGTCAAAGGATTGCATCCAAAAAAAAGGAGATTATTACCTCTCTGTATTCCTCCCTCATTAGGCCAATAATTGAGTGCAACATCCCATTTGGTATGCACCTCTCCAAATACCTGCACTAGCTGGAAAAGCCACAGAAATACTTTACAAAGAGAATCCATGGCCTCCAACACCTGTCCTATGTGGACAGGCTCAAATCACTATCACTCTACTTGGTATTGTACAGATTGCTCAGAGATGATCTGTGCCTCATCTATCAGGCACTCTCGGGATATATTTCTGATTTTTCCATCCAATGGTCCAGGTTTCTCTTAAATATGGTTATCAAAGAGCTCGGCATAACATAGATGGGAAGCCTGTTCTAGAGAAGGGGAATTCTCTCAGGCACATAAATTAGGAAAAAAGTAAAAGATCTTTTATGACAGTGAATGTTAACAGTCTAAGTACTGAAGTCAGGAGAAAATTAGTGCGTAAATTATATAAAGAAGTAAATACAGATATTGTATGGTTGCAGGATGTGAGATTCTTAACACAAACACAAAAAGATCAAATCAACACCTTGTAGAAGTATTGTGGAGTCTAGATACTGCCACCTGCTCAGAAATTGTAGTGTTATTGAAAGAAGGGAGTTTTAACCTGCTAGATATGACATTAATTATTCCAGGTAAGGTACTAATGTTACAGATGGGATAGGTAGAATAGCGTATGTAGGCTTATTATTATATATGCATATGTAATGACTGGAAAAAATTATATAAATTTTAGAAGAATTTTAAAAAATGTGAAAGTGTATATGGATAAATTAATAGTAGAAGATTTTTAGCTCTAACATAAAGGAAAAAGTATGGAATATAATGTGAGGTATAGGAGTATGTAGATTGGAGCAGACTGGGGAAGTTAAGGTTAAGCAAAGAAAGGCAGTTTACTTATAGAAGGGAATTATCAGAACAAAAACTGATTATGTATTTTTTTCAGAAAGGGTATAGAAGGTGCAAGAATGAAAATGGGAAATGGGCTTTTTTATCATATAGTGGTATGGCCCATAACTGGGGAAGAGGAAAATTATTATAAAGGGGGGAAAATGAAGGCAAAGAAAAGGGTGAGCAACATTGTCCTTATAAGTGAGATATCACTTTCTTCAGAAATGAATGCTATGGTAATTGAGAGCAGTTTTAAAGTAAGTGAAGTGGTGCTTATCATGAAGAATATTGGATGGATGATGGAAAGCATTTGGGTACTGGAAGATATGTTAAGAGAGTTTGGATTAAAGCTAATTACAGTTAAAGAGAAAGGCAAGGGCTTTGGGGATGTGACAAAATATGGGGGTATATATTTCACTAATCAGGAGAGGAGTGTGTTATATATGAGTTGTGGGCAGCAAGGAGTCAGAAAGAAGTGGGAATAGATTTTAGAGGAAGTTAAAAGTTCTGTGACATGGAAAGCATTTAACGTGTATTTAAAAAATTGTATACATGATTTATATGTACATGTTGAAGAAGGTGATATGTGGGGGATATGTGCCTTTAGGCAGATAAAGAGAAAGTTATTGAAAATAATATTTGGATTATATGGAGTATAAAGCTGAACTCAATTAAGTGAGAGGTGTTATATTGCAAGAGAAAGGAGGGCAGGTTGGGGGTTAAACAATTAGTTTTTTTTCTGGGTATCTTTAAATTTGTACTGGATGCTGAAGATGGAACAAGAGAAATGAGCTATATTATGAAAAAGTTTATGGAACAATTATAAGACACAGTGGTAAAGCTTTTAGACAGGAAAAGGAAACTAGGTATTCAGAATAAAGAAATACATGTTATGGAAATTGAAAACAGTGGTTCAAGAGATGAAAAAAAAAGAACTGGTATGAAGCTCAGAAAATTCAGTAGAGAGAAAAAAGATGTATATAAAAGAGGGAGTGGAAAGGCTCAAAGAAGTGGAAGCTGTAGTTGATTTTCTGTGAGAATTAATTTGGGCAAATTGCCTGTGAATAGACAAATGAGATATAAGCAGCAACGTGAAAGACGATGTAAAATTTGTGATGCAAAGGAAATAATGGTGCATGTTTTAATACAGGTAGGTCTATGTTCAGTCATCGAATGAGAAATCCATCAAACCTTTTTTCATTGAACTTAAAACATGGAATGTTGACTTCAAGCGAACATTCAGTCAAATATTTTACCCAGGGAAAAGAGACAGTGGACCAATATTCCTTCTGAAACACACACTGCAGTATATCAAATCCACCCAGGTGGAGGGTTATGTCCCCCACGACCCCCACATACCCCAGTTATGTAACCAACTCCGAGATTACACTACAGTGGAAAAAGGGCAAATTTCCTAATTCTGGCCAACCAAACCCATTCCCTGGGTAAATTACTCCATGACTGAATGTTCACTGAAGTTAACGTTTGATGTTTTAAGTTCAATGAAGAGAGGTTCGATGGATTTCTCATTCGATGACTGAACACAGACCCCTCTAATACAGTGTAGGAGGATAAAGGTGTTTGGGGAAAATTTCTGAGTAGAGTATACACATTACTGTTTTCAGGAAATAAACACAGAAATGTTGTATTGGGAAAATAAGAATATTACCAAGATGCAAAATAAAAAAAGTGGTTTGAATTTTGACGAGGCAATATGGCAATGTAGGTATGAAGAATTATTGTATAATAAATGATGAGACTGTGTGGTAGTGTAAAGGAGAATAAGGTTATGGTTGTGGAGATATGGGTGGGAAGGGAGAATTGTAAACAAAAAGAGAGAGGGAGACAGAGGTTTGTTTGCTTATTGTGTTTGAAGTTAAAATATATGAAAAATACGTTATTATGTTGAAAAAATGCGAATGATGTGTAATATATGATGTTCATAGGTTCATGCTAGGCTATCTGCCCTAGGGCATTTATAAGCCTAGCCAGAGTGTGTTTGGCTTTCGCCACCCATTTTAAATTAATTTTGCTATGCCCTTTTTCGAGGTTAGTATACTGTGCCTCTGTCTAACAGTGACACAGAAATGATACCCGGGGTAAACCTACAATCTCCCATCCACTCATCAAGATTCCTCATGAAGAGAGTCAATGAGGGACTCTGCCTAACCTGGACTGGGATTTTATTCCAGAGTGAAGGAAGCTTCTGGGTTATGAATCTGTCCCTCCAGCATGTCCTATTTATTTCAGTGCTGAGGTTCAAGTCTCTCGAGCGCGTAGCTCGATGGGATTTGGATTTTCTGAGGTGCAGCATGTCCATTAATTCCGGGTTGGACATGGCTTTATACGTCAGGCACAGATCGCCTCTGAGCAGGCGGTATGCCACTGAGAAGAGCTGGAGTTTCTTTAACCGGGCAGCATATGGCATCTGTTTGAGCCCTTTGATCCTCTTGGTGAAGTACTTTTGGGGTCTTTCCAGTTGCTGCAGGTGTCTGGTAAGGTAAATCCCAAAAGGGGCATTGTACTCAATTATGGGCCTGATGAGGGATGAGTAAAGAGGCATGATGACCTCCACTTATCTAGATGTGAATCCCTTCATGATTAGGTGGGCTATATAAAATGTTTATCCATCAAATCTTATTCCTACATTATTAGCATTAATTTGACTAATAAATTGATCTTCATAACTAACTTTCCACCTTTGCTGGATTGCTGTTGCTGTGGTTTTTACTATATAAAATGTTTTTCTAACCACTTTGGCCACATGGTTTTCAAATGAGAGATTGCTATCAACTTGGGTCCCCAGGTCCCTAATTACTTCTTCTGTACTTAATGGATTACCACCTATGTGGTAATTTGTGGGCACTTTGTTTTTGCCAAAGGGGATGACTATACACTTTTTGGGATTTAGCTTGAGGCCATGGCTCTGGCACCAGTTGTCTGTTTCTATGAGGCCCTTTTGGAGGATGCTTGTGTCGGCTGGAGAGTCGATTATGGTGCCCAGTTTGCAGTCATCTGCGAACTTGGTCAGCCACAGTCCTTCCATGTTGGCCTGTACCTCAGAGAAATATATACCGAACAAGAGAGGTCCCAGGACTGAGCCTTGTGGGATGCCACTTGTAACTGGTTTGGAGTCTGACATGGCTCCAGCAATTCTAACCATGTGGGTTCTGTCCTTGAGCCAGTTTGCAACCTATCTAGTGACACAGGGGTTTATATTTAAGCTGGTGAGCTTATCCATAATGCCCGAGTGGGGTATTGTATTGAAGGCTTTTACGAGGTCCAGGTAGGCTGTGTGGACCACCTTCCCCTCGTTAATGGCCTTGGTGACTGTTTCAAAGAAATTGACCAGGTTTAAGAGGCAGGATCTGCCCTTAACAAAGCCAAACTGGGTAGGATCCAGTGTCTGTAGGTCCCCAATATCTTTATTTATGAGGTTCATGATGATCCTTTCCATAGCTTTGCAGACCAAGCTAGTCAGGCTTATGGGGCGATAGTTTCCAGGATCCGTTGAGGCACCACCTTTGTGGAGAGGGACCACTGTTGCTGTACGCCACTCTTTGGGTACATATCCTGTAGTAAGGCTGAGATTGAACAGTAGTTTTATGTTTGGGTTTAGCTCTTCTTGGAGTTCATGTAGGTCACAGCCCGGGACACTGTCTGGTCCCATTGATGCTGTGTTTTTTGCTTTGGAGAGGGCGGCTCTTACCTGAGCATCTGAGATGTCAGGGGTAGCACTCTGCTGGGATAGATATTTGCGCTTTTGGTGGGGGGGGGGGGGGTTTGCGCTGAACCTGTCAGCTAGGATGTTGGCAATGTCTTTGAGTTCGATGTATTTTTTGTCATTTTGGACTAATTCTGAGCATATCTGGGAATTCCCACACAGGTTCCTAACATAACTAAAGAAAGCCTTGTGATTATCCTTAGTGTCCTGTGCAATTTTTCTCTCGAAGCTGGCCTTAGACGATTTTATGAGTGCCCATAGTTTTTTGCTAATACTGATCAGAGATGCCTTCCCTTTTTGGGATTTTGCTCTATCATGTAGTAGCTTCCTCCTTCTATTGTATAGTTTGTTTATGGCTGGGGTCCACCAGACAGGACGTCTGCCTTTGGAGGATTGGGTCTTGGTTTTATTTGGGATTGCATGATCCATGCATTCCTGAAGGTGTTCATAGAATGTGTTTATAAAGGATTCTGTGGTCTGGGCTGTATTTTCCACAGGCTCGGGGCTTTGAAGGATTCCACCTTGGTTATGAGGAGTGTGAAATTTGCTTTAGAGAAGTTTTTCACTGTGGTTTTCTGGGCAGGGGGTGGGGTCGGGATGTGAATGTCCAGTGAGATTAGTTTATGGTCTGATCTTACCAGTGAGGGATACACTTCTGGTCTGGAGCATAGAGTCCCCATGTTGGTGATGATCAGGTCCAGTATGTTTTCCCCTCTTGTGGGAGTGGTAACAAGTTGTTCCATAGCATTTGAGTTTATCAATTCTAGGAACCTTTGGGCTAGGGTGTTGGAGCTAGAGTAATGCTCCCAGTCTATGTTTGGGTAGTTGAAGTCGCCCAATATAATGGTGTTTGGAGAGATCTTAATATTTTCCAGTGTTTTCAGGAAGGCCGAGTGGAGTTCCTGGGTTTGGGATGGTGGTCTGTAGCAGGCTATAAACTGGAAGGCAGTTTTACCCACTGTTAGTTGCACATGGATAGTCTCTGATGCTTCGTGCTGTGCCATCAACCTGGAGGTGTGGGTATCTTTGATGAATATTGATACTTTCCCTCCTTTTGTGGTTCAGTCCAAGTTTTGGGGCCGAAAAGCATGGTATGAGGTATAACCGGGTAGTGCTGGGGTGCTCTCGGGAGCCTTGAACCAGGTTTCTGTTACTGCACAGATATCGATGTTCTCCATGCTAAGGAGAGTTTTGAGTGCGTGCATCTTGAGGTTTAGACTTCTGGCGTTGAGTAGCATAACTCTTAGTTTCTTATCCCTTGTGATACCTATGGAGGTGTGTTTGTCTTTTGAGCCTTGCCTAAAAAAGGCACTATGGGGGAAGCAAGAGCCTTTGTCAATATCCGAAAGCCCAGGGGTGACAGGTGCAAGCCGTCCCTAGCGAAGCATCGTGGCTTGTCGAGCATGTCATCCCAGGCTGACAGGCATTGGATCCCCTTTGAATGACACCAATACTTAAGCCAATTGTTGAAATTGATCATCTTGTCTTCATATTGTGGCATCATTCTTGGTGAGGGTAAGATGCTACTCAAGGTCAGGGTCATACCGGCCTGAGCTACATGCTCAGAGAGCTCCTCTATGTCCCTTTTCATGTAGTCCAGGGAAGTACGTCTCAGGTCATTCACACCAGCATGGACAATGACCGAGTCATATTTGTACTTGCCTTGGAGTGACCTGAGTGCTTGTGTTATGTGGCGGATCCTAGCGCCCGACAGGCAGCTCACCGTGACCTTCTCCTTGTTCAGCCTGGTGAGCGGGACGTCAGTGTGCCTGACGATAGTCACCTATTACAAGTGTATCAGGTGTGTTGTTTAGCCTTAAGGGCTGTGACAGTTTGGCACACTGGCTTTGTGAGCTATGTGTTGCACGTGTTTTGTTTTGGGGTAGCGGTTGCTTGGGTGTCTGCTTTAGAGGTCTCTGCTGCTTAGGCAGATTTTTATTTAGAGCCTCCGAGTATGTTTTTGTGTGTTTATGTGTTTGGTTTGCTGTCGTGGTAGGACTATGTGAGACTGGAATTGTAGTGAGTGTGGTTTCCTTCTCCTCCTGACTGGTTACGCCAGTACTGAGTTGAGAGAGCTTAGCCTCCAGTTTGGCTATATGGTTGCATCTCTTACATGTGTTGGAATTTGCTGGGAGGAGGAGAGGGTTGTCTGTGTACATGAGGCAGTTGTAACATTTCCTCAAGATTCCCAGATTCACCAGCTGGACCAGAGAGGAGATTGACAACTGACCTTTGGACATGCTAGAATAGTATTGGGAATTCCTTTATAATTGAAAAAAAGGGCCAATGGGGAACAAGGTACTCAAGGAGTTTGTGAGGGTGTAGTGCTTTTAATTTTTTAGTGCTGACTTATATAATTGCTTTAGTGAGCAAGTGCCAGGTAACTTAAATGCAAAAACGACAAACAGTAACTTTCTTTCAAGTGAAACAAGGAAATAAGTACAGTAAGCAATGCAGATATCACTAGGGATCCACAGAAGCTGAAAAGCCGTGATTTAGGTGGAATTAGCGTTTCAGCGAAATAACAAGCAAACAAGCATACAAACAAAGCTAGATTCAGCAGGCCTGGATCTAGTCTATGCTACAGCAAACAAGGTGTACCAATTTCAGTAAGAAACAGTTCAAATATGCAGGCACTATAAGCCTTTAACCAGAAATTCCCAGTTCAGAAGGGCAGAGTCCAGCCTCTCCTCCCACAAGAGTGCAGACCACGAACCTTCTTAATGTAAAATAACTGGCCTGAAGCCCAAGTGCTTAAACCAGAATGTGATATAAATAAAGCTCCCCTACTCTTTTGGACCACTAGACAAGACTGTAGAGCTTTCCAGCAGGAGAGTAAAGATTGGAGGTGTGTCTGAGCCAGACGGTAGGTTGAGAATAAAGAGATATCAAATTTTGTAAAGGAGATGGATGATAATATGCAAACTGATGTGACTGTGCTGACTCAAAGCAGAATAGAAGCTTCAGTCTTGTAACAACTAATTTCTGGGGAAGCCTCAACTGATGTGATCATCATTTCTTGGTCAGAGATAACAGAAGAGAATGTTGGTGATGGAAATACTGACTTTGGATGGAACCAGTAAATTTGGATGCAGGGAGCTGGTCAGGCCCTAATACAGAAGGACCTGTGATGTCTCAGCATATAACTAAAATTCAGGAAGGAAAACATCAAATTTAGGAAATAACATATGCATCACTGGCAGCAGCAGCAGTGACCAATGCAAACTGGAGAAAAGTATAGCTGAGAGAAAATGTCCAGTGATGACAATTTCTATAAAACAAGATAATGATATTGATAGATATACTATTTTGAACAAATTTATTTTTTTCTTTTTTTGGCTTCTAAATTAAAACCAATAATACATATACACATATGTGTCTTCTTTAGTGCAATTTGTTTTATTTAAGTTATATAAAAAAAGACTTCCTGTGGAAGGATTTTTCTGGGGGGCACTGAATATCACAAAGAAGAACTGCATATACACTTCAAAACAGATGTAAATGCTGAACATTATCTGAGAATGTACTTTGCTGATATGGTATAAAAATGCTCATTCTATTACAAAAGTTTAAGACACTAGAAGGGTATGGAATGGTGTGTGGGAAGTTTGAATCACTTTAATGAAAGTAAATAGCAATGTCAAACATTTGCCCTGTGATATAAATGTAGAAGGTATAAGAAGGACTGTGAAATACGTAGGGTAGCATAAATTTGTTGTTTTTGAAGGGCCGATGACCACTTAGTTAATAATTCTAATAAAGGAGATGCAATCACTCTGAAGAAGTTAGACACTAAATAAAAAACTTTGAAATGTAATGCCCAACAAGAGGGCATCTATGGTTGGGCCTTGAGAAATATGAAAAAATAAGGAAGACGGTGATATAAAACTGACTTCACAGCAAAGCAGAGAAATACTAGAAAGTGAGGAACAAGCAGTGTTAGCTGAAGAACACCCCAAGGAAGGGGAGGGGAAAGAACTTTTTAGAAGTAAAGAAAGCTGAGGAAACATTACAAACAAATGAAAAAACAGAATTCAGAATGCATGATGCAATACGATTGAAGGGCAGGATAATGAAGAAGAGGCTGCATCAATAGGTAGCAGGGTAAAAAAGAGAGAGAGAGAAAGAGAAAAGGGTATTAAAAAAAGCTACAAAAAGGGAAAGGTGTAACCTTTCAGTGCTTTCTTTTAATGTGAAGAGCGTTAAGAATTGTGTTAAAAGACAGCATGACCTAGACTGCTATAAAAATATCTGGAAAGGTGTAATATGTTTAATAGATGTAAGATTTTTGACAAAGCAGAAACGGGATTTGCTTAATCAGCAAAGGGGAAGGGAAATTATATGAAAGATGGGTGATGATACGTGTACAAGAATTGCAAGTGTGAAGTCAGTTTCTGGTATTATAGTGTGCAATATAATATTAGGGAAAATGACAGTAAGACTGCTTTCGTAAACATGACATGATGAGAATCACAGCAGTGTACACTGGTAAAGCTTTAAGAGAGACACAGGAGATGTTTAGAGAACTGGAAGAGCATGTAGGGTAAATGTGGCTATTATTCTAGTGAGATATTTTAATTGTGAATTAAGAGGGAAAAGAAAGTTAAGTGGGAGATAAAAATATGTAGGAATTAAATACAGAATTTTCAAAGGAAAATGGGTAAGGAGAGAAAAGTTTACTTACAATGGAAGATAATTCAAGATAGATTTGTTTGTATCTAATAAAGTCTTAAAGGAAGTGGAGGGTATGATAATAGGATTTTCTGACCATAAGGCAATGTGGACATAATTTGGGGAAGAAACAATGATAGTAAGAGAAGGCAATGAAACTAAATGGTTAATGGAGTCTGTGTACATCTTTGAAGGTTTCTCAGAAAGAAAGTAAATTGCTATTTGAAGAATGCAAGGAATTAGAGTATTTCATAAAAACTGTAAGGACTTGTGGGCTAATTATAAAAAAGAAATACACAACAATTTATTTGGAGTGGGAGAAAGAATGGCATATTTGTAGAAAAACATACATGCTGAAAATGGTTGCAAAACATAGAAAAAGAACACAGTTATAGTACACTGAGAGAAATTTGTTTAATGAATAAGGATAGGATACACAGTAGTACAACAAAAATATTTGGTGAAGGGCAGGAAAGAAGTGACACCTTTTCTTGGAAAAGTAATAAAATAAAATGAAACTTAAATGGAGGTGCAGCATAACAAGATAAATAAATTAAAAACAAGATGTAGAATACTGAAAGAGACAGAGGGCTATTTTGAAGAAGTGGTTTAAACAAGGCAAGGAAAGGAATGAAATGTGGAGTGAAGAAGGTATGTGCAATACCGACAAAGGAAGTGTGGGGGCTATTCAGAAAAAAGCAAAACATAAGAAAACGGACAGTGTGCCTGCAGAAGATGGCACTGGATATGAATGTTATTAAAAGGTATCAGAAGAGGAAAATAAATATTTCTTAGAAGGACTTAATGAATGGTTTGATGATTGATTACAAGATGACAATTTCTATATAGGACTGATAAAGTTACTTTGGAAAAAATGATATGGTGAAGTTGGAGAATTAGGGACCTGTAACTTTTAAGAAGCACAAATTACAAAATTATGATAAGCTCTTCACAAGAGAGGTTTACAAAACACTTTTGTCAATTTCTTAGTGTTTTGTTTTGGTGTTGGTGAACAAATCTCATTTTCTGTAGCTATACAAAAAATATATGTTGTATATGGAGTCAAGGGAAGGAATATCAGAGGGATGTTAGTGATAGTTAAAGAAATAGAGATATTAAAAAGTGAGACAGGTAGGATGAAGTTGTGGTATGCTAATAAATGTAAGCATTCCTTATGAAGGGTAATGTTAGCAGACCAGTGAAATGGTTAATGAACTATAAATGGTATGAACAAAGACAATGCATAGTATATAAAGAAGAAGAATCGGTATGACATTTTTCACAGGCTGTAAAAGACTTAAATACTTTTGGGAAAAGCACAGAGTTATGGAAAGAAGCCAGTATAAAGGAAATACCAATGAATATGATAAAGTACAGTTATTATGGTAAACGTAATTTAAAATATATGCAAGAAATAGACAAAAATTGCTTGTGTTTGTTTTTTTTGTGGAAAGCAAGATGTGGGAGATATTACATAATAAGACAATGGATATAAAACAGATTTTACAAGAAGTGAAATTTTGGTTCTAGATTAAAGGATTGGGGTTAAACAATATTTTTGTATAAATGTGCATACAATATTGCAAATGTGTAATTTTGTTTAAATATTATATAGGTATGATAAGCAAACATGAATTTAATAAAGACCCCTATTATTTTTGACAAGTGCTATGGGGTCTTTTATTTCTACTTTATCTACCACCACCTCAGGCACATGGGAATTAGGATTAATGTCTCATCCAAAGGATGGCACACTCAAGAGTGCAGCATCCCCCCTACAGTTTCTTTGCAGCATTAGTAATGGAAAATTAGTCCATTCACCTTCAGTGGGAATAAAAAACATAGCCATCTGTTCTTGCAGCACCAAAGTTCAGCAGGTTAACTGTTGAGCCACTTACGCTTGTAAGCTATAAGCAGATATAATATAGTATAATATAGTGTAATGTAATGAGTACGCTGAGCAAATACCTTGGCTTTGGGATTTGTGGAATCAGGTGTGGTTCTGGAGATTTGAGTATCACCTTAAAAATGTAAAGCACCATGTGAAATTTAAAAAGGAGCATGACAATACATTAAAGTATTGTGGGGATCATTGAAAATGGGGTGGCAAATGTTTAGGCCCCCAAAAATGCACTCCCTTACAAATTTTTAAAGTATACCAGTTTTTCATTCATACTTAGCTTTGCACTTGTACTTAGAAACTATTAGTCTAGCCTGGAGCTTCTATGCCAAGGGAAGTCATGTTTAAGAATGCAAGCATTCAGAAGCCTTTTGCAGCAATTTAATCTTAAAGGTGCATTTGCACTTTACAAGTAATGTTTTTGAAAAAACTATATTGCCACAGTTATTCTTATTCAGTTCTCAGCTGTGAACATTTTCTTTATATTACGAAGATAAGTTATCATAGTTGTCCTAGGATGCATATTACGTTGTCAAACAGTAACAAGTTCGAATGCCATATTGTCGAACCCATATGTTCGAACTTGGACAAGTTTGAACGTTTCAATGGGGATTTCCATTCACTGTGGAAAGGGAAGATTTCCCTTTACTGCACTGTAGTGCAATCTCAGATTTGGTATATTTAAAGAGCGGGGGTGTGGGGTGCAGGGGGGATTGCCCCCTGCTTACAACCGTCAGGTAGTTTTTTTTTCTGTTTATTTTTTTTTTTGACGTTTTCGAACCTTTGAAAGTTTGAACGTTTGGGTTAAACCATATGGCGTTCAGACTTTTGAACGTTCGCCAACGTAATATGAACCCATTGTCCTACTACAGGTGTTAGAAACACACTAGAAGTACTGAAAGTTTATATGATGCTATTTGCACAGCACCAATTGGGAGCATTGCATTTAGTTAACTCATTAACTTTAAGAGGCAGCTAAACATTTTAAGAATACTGAATTTTCAGGATGGTGCCATTCAACTTGCACACAAGAAAAAAAATTCAAGAATGAATAATGTCATGCTCTTTATAGCATCTGTTGCTGTAGCATCCACTGGTTATTTGGCAAACTATTTTTTTGTTTGGATGATCCACGTAAAGAGACATATTAAGATAGTTTGTGATGGAAGATAAAGGCTTTCCTTTCAGGAAAACAATGATAACACAGTCACATAGATGCCTGAATCATAGAGCAAGGAGGAGGGAGCGCCCCCCCCCCACACACACACACTTTTACAGCTGCAAGACCATGGAGGTGTGTGTGTGTGTGTGTGTGTGTGTGTGTGTGTGTGTGTGTGTGTGTGTGTGTGTGTGTGTGTGTGTGTGTGTACTCAACTACTGTCCCCAACATGCTAAAGTTGTAACCTCTAGCAATCTGGTCACTACTTTAACCCTTAGCAGTAGTGGAATGAAGTCCAAGACTACAGTTATTTTTTTTTTTCCCTGTTGAAGAAACTGGTGCCCATGTCTAGTAGAACTTTTTTTCTGTGATGCTATAAGATATAAAAAGAATACTTGTAATGTACTGGTGCACTGAGTTGAACTTTTTATCTGGAACGAGACTGAAGAGAAACTTACTGTCTGTCATCTATTATATTGTTATAACTTAAAATATCACAATTTCAGCATCTCTGTTCCACGTTAATATTTCAATATTTTATAGTTTGGTGTGTTGCAGGTCTATGCTGATATTTCTGATGTCATGTGACTTGGAGAAGAGGGATTTTTTTTTTTATTTTAACTTTTCTCCAAATGTGCACCACTTTCCAGGAAGCATAGATGTGGGAACAGAGCCCTCTGCAAAAAAAGGGATGGCTTCTTAGTGTTTTGCACTGTATTGTTCTGTAGTGTTTGCAGAGTATGTGCTTTTGTATCTTAAATGTTTCTGTTAAAATGTTTTATGTGATATTTCATCAGCCCCAAGGTGGGCATCTCCTGGTAGTATTCATAAAATCTGTCCTGTACAATTGAGACACACTTCATTCTGTGTAGAGAGGTTAGGTATAGCAGAAAAGTATCCTTGACCCTGTGCAGCAAGAAAAGCTACATTTTCTCCCAAAGGCATGTTGTGGAGCAGCTACAGGCATTAAACAGGAGTTCCAGAACCAAATTAAAAATGTGTTTAGAAAATCCATCAACCCATTATGTGATGCTAGTTAATATACAGTCAAAGATATATTTTAGCAGATTTTATTCAACAGCAAAGCAAACACTTTCTAGGGAATATTACCCATAAAGATATTGGGCACAGTTCTGTAAATCACCAGGCAGCCTGAAACAAGGGAGTGTTTCACCGTATCATTTTGTTTTCCTAAAGTCTTATCAGTAAACTCCAGTGATCTCACACTGGATGGGACTGCTCTTAGCAAAGTACCCATTAAAAAGATGGGAAGGGCATGGATCCAAACTACAACCTGCTCGTGTCAGTCACTGTTAATAAATCCTGTGGGGTTTGTGGCATTTAAGGAAAATAAAGGTCAACACATCAAGCCCATTAAAAAGTACAGTTAGTGCCCACCTCTTGCATGAGCTCTCACCTACAGGGATTTTACAACCCTACCTTCCTTTGTCTACAGTTTTATCATGTTAAGAATTTTGAAAAGACTGCTTTCTTCATGGGTGTGTGCAGTTTCTCACTTATTCAGCAAATGCCACTTAACATTCAAAATGACCAACTATCTGATTTGCAAAAACAAGTAACAGTGTTCCTTTACTCAGGGCTACAATGTTCTCAGCAAACGTTTAGCTTTATGTCATAGTATATGGTAAGAAATGGCTTTCAAGTTGACGAAACAAATGAAAGCAAGCAAAATGGTCATGCCTGCAATTCATTTTCAGCATAAACAAGAATGTCTTGGAACTTTAATTTCTTCTGATAACTTCATGTTATGAAAGTGATACACCAGCTAGTTAGAACAATTATAAAAGCTCTGTTAACTTCTATGAAGCTATAAAATGGAGCTGCAGGTAGTTGTGTAAGCCATTGTGGGTTTGAAGATGCTCAGAACGTAACGGTAATTTGTTTGAAAAACAATTTACATTATCATCATCCAGTAGTGTGCACATAATGAGTACAAAAAGACATTTTTAGTTTTCATCCCATCAAGTAATTAAACCCCTATCCATGCACTATAGATGTACTTGGAAAGCAGAAAAAGGAATTAATACATTAAATAATTTCATTGCCAGTGGTATTCAGACCATATTGTTGCTCACATAAGAATAGTCTGATGCAAAATGGGTGACAGTATCCCTTTAAAACCAGCCATACTCATTCCATTCTTATTTATTTTCTGACAAGGCAAGACAAGAAGAAATATGATGTAAACTCTTGTGTTTCCTAAATCAAATTTTGTTCAGAAACATATTGAAGGAGGTGACATTAATGTGCTAATATAAATGTGTTCTTCCCACAACAATTCTTTTTCTCCCTTAACCAATATACTAATAAGTTGAAATTACTTTGAGACACTTTCCCAAAAGGCCAAAGGTATTTTTTAAGCCACTTTCTAAGGACAATTATTATTGTGGTATATTTTTGCTGTTTCATCAATCTATGCCTCTAGGGGGTTTGGTGGCCACTGAAGCTTAAAATTTTTGCAGCATGCCTTTCTTTGATATGGGTTATCATAAATATTTCTTCAGCGTAGTGTTCAGTCCTTTCAGAATATTAAATATATGAAGATAAGTAAAAGGAGAAATTGCTTAACAAAATACCCTACTAGATGACATTGGAAATAAGCCACATAAAATTGAATAGTACTTGCACTGATACAATATACTTTACCATAGAGAATATGGTAGCATTTATAAATACATTTTATCTAAATGGTAACAGAACCTCACTTTTTATATATGAGGATATAAGCCTACTCATTTACACACACACACACACATACACAGTAGATATAAAAAGTATACACACCCCTGTTAAAATGCCAGGTTTTTGTGATATAAAAAATGAGACCACACTAAAACATTTTAAAACTTTTCCCACCTTTAATGTGACCTATAACCTGTACAATTCGAATCCATAGCTCTCAACTCTCTAGATGTTCACAGAACATTTGGCTCATACTTTTGGTCTGTTCCTCTTAAAATTTGTTGCTTTCTGGCAAATCAGTGAGAACGGAATTCACTAGATAATGATAGCCCTTTAAGTTTCAGTCTTCCTATCTTGTTTGAAAACACATGATAACATAAAACACTATGTTAGCAACTTTCTAAGATTATACAAGCAATATTTAAAATGTGTCCCTGGTTTTGGGCCTTTGCCCCCCCCCAAATAATTTTGGCTTTTTCTAGATTTCTTCTGCTGTGAAATTGACAGATTTAGTCGTGACAAGTGGCAAGTGCAGTGGTAGTGTTGACGGCTCACAGCAAGAAGTTCTCCGGTTTGATTCTTGGCTGGGGTGCCTTCTGTGTGGGTCTCTATGTCCTCCATGTATTTGTGTGGGTTTCCTCTGGGTGCTCCGGTGTCCTCCCACATTACAAAGACATGCATCTGGAGCATTTCTCCCTGGGTCTCTGCTGAAAATTGGCTTTGTTGCAAGTTAGAATTTCCAGGTAAACAAATGTTAAATAAATAAAAAAATTTACAAGGAGCTGACAGCTTCAGGAAAATAAAAGTTTAGTGCTGCTTATACCAAGTCTGTTTGCATTGTTAATAGTACAACAGGTAATAGCCTCACTTTTGATGCAGAAGGCTGTGGGTTCTACTCCCAAAGTATGCAGCTGGATTGCTGGTATCGTACTGTGTTGCACTTTAAAGGGAGTGGATGCTGCAGTCCTGTGAATGTCCTCCTTTGGAGGAGTTACCTAGTAACTATGAACCTGTTATCAGTTTTCCATCCATTCCCTATTGCAATATTACTAGCTTATCATTTTTTAATGTAACATAGGCAATTTATTCTTCAAGGGCTACAGGCACTTTATTTGTAGATGAAACAATGAAATATAAAGTTGCTTCCTAGCAGCAACCTCTTCAATAGTTACAGATCCCTTTAATGTGGAATTATTTAGATAACTTACTTCTGCAGACATTTTTGATATTGGTGGATTGTAATGACAGAAGTTTGAGTGGCCTTTTATGGTTGAAATTTTCTGAAATGGGTAGTTTTGTCATTATTGGTTCATACATTTTGTTTCACTGCTTACTAGAAGACTGTTCAAAACTACAAATGTAAAACACATTCTAACAACTGGTGCTGTATTATACAAGGAATATAATTTAATACAATCGGGAAGGTGAATCAAAGAATGCATACATGTAGGCATGGCCCTAAAAATGTTTGAAAACAGCCCAGAGGAAAGTGTGAAAGGTGCAAAATCATGGGCAGATTTTAAGCTTTACTCTTGCTACCAAAGCAGTGGATGAAGGTAAAACAGTTCACATCACATTACCCTGACCTGGCCAAGCCTTTTTACACAATCCCCTACTCAGGTGTAGTACAAATGATGAATAATGTAGGAGCAAACACTTGCATCACTGACTGGATTGCAAACTTGCTCACAGGATGCGGGAGATCAAAATAGGAGGAGAGACCAGTCATCAATGGAGTCCCCCAGGGTTCGGTGCTGAGAATTTTTCTCTTTGGCATATATATCTCAAAAGTAAAAAGAAATAACAAAGGGCTTTGGCCAGCTAAGTCTGAGATGACTGCAAGCTAGGAACAGTTACTGAATCCTCAAATGACTTAACCATCATGCAGGAAAGTTTGCCCCAAATAATAACTGGTGTCAAAATCATGACAATGCCCTCTGAGAACTGACCCAGTTGTTTAGCATTTAGAAACGTGTGTGTACATTGACCTAGCTTTTGACTAACATGTGCCCAGAGTCATAAGAAAGTCTTTCTATATTGCACAGCTTATAAACAAATTGATTGTGACTAGATCTAGAGATACTGTTGTTCCCCTTTACAAAGCTCTCATTAAGTCAATCATTTTGTATAATGCCCACTTTGGCATGTATCTGTCCATCCCCATGCAACAATTGGAATACCTTCAGAGATACCTTACTAAAAGGATACAAGTCCTAAACAACAGGTCTTGCATGGACCACCTCAAAGATGTATTACTATACTCAGTATCCTACAGAGTGCTTAGAGGTGACATGTCTGCCATACAAGGCATCCTCCGACCTAATACATATGGACCTACTGAACATCAGCAAGTCAAATGCCATCAGAAATACTCAGTCCAGGTATCTAAACTGAATGTTGTGGAGAGATGCGTATATATATATATATATATATATATATATATATATATATATATCACAGAGGCTAACACTGTTCCAGAACAGACTATCCATAAAAATAAAACAAAGCTCATCCATCCATATTCAAATGCAACTTGGATCTAAGGATGGGTAATAGAAAATGTACTCCAGGATTGCCCCTCATGCCACTAATGGATAGAGGCAGTTCCTAAATGCTGCATCCCTTACATGGATCCCATTAAATTATCTATGGTATGATCACAGTTATTCTCACTAGGGCTAATATACAATTATCAGCCATGGGATAGGTAAGACCAATCAGAAAATGTTAATTCAAGCACCAAAAGGGAATTGGCTAAGCTTAAAATGTCCTCCAAGTGAACCTATGTTGTGGTAGTAAATAGTTATAAAAATTGCCCTTTTAGATCACTAAGTACCCCTCTCACCCTCTGCCCCCAGTCTTCAACAGCTTCCAGTGCCTATGCGTGACAGTCACCTGTCAGAAATATTAATTTTTCAGTCTATTACAAGTAACAGTTCTAGTTTATGAATGTATGCAGGAAGCCAGCTACTTAAAAATATCAACTAGATGGAATAAGTCCACTCTCTGACACTAATACATACTTATCCTCTCAAAATTTGTATTTAATGACATTTCTCACAGCAACAGCCAGTTGCTTCACATAAATCATTTTAAACAAGAAGACATATATTATTTTATGTAATACTCTGCTGTGAGCTCAGAAACATCGGTATTAGGAAGAACTGCAACAGCAAATTGTCAAACAAAAGTAACAGGTGTTAAGTTAAACATTATTCCTCAGCCCCATCTACAGATTGTTGTTTTAAATATTTTGGAACAGACCTTGCAAATACACCACCAATTTATCACTAGGGTCAGAAACTATACAGGATCTGGGGTATTTTAACTGAGTTTATATGACTTCAATGAGTATTCGGAAACACAAAATTCATATGGTCAAAACCATATGATCAAGTTTCAAAAACTCAAAATAAAAAAAAATCTACGTTTTTGTATGTGCCCCCTGAAAATTATATATACCAACTCCAAGACTGCACTATGGTGATGAAAAGGGTAAATTCCCATTTGAAGCAGTTATATAGTGTGATCTCAAAGTTGGTATAATTTGCAGGGGGTTGTAGGGGTGCCCCTCTGCAAAAACATGGATTTTATTTTTTCAAGTTTTTGAAAACTCAATCATGCAGCCTCAAACATGAGTTTCAAGCTTCCAAAAACTCAGTGAAGTCATATAAACCCATTTTAACTAAATATAAGGCCACACAGCAAGCTGGAGGCCCTTCGGTGAATAGTTATGTAACTACCTGACATTTAATATTTTCTAAATATAAACTGCTGAAAATGAATGTGCACACTTCACAGAAAGCCACATATTTGCTTACAGTTGTGGTTTAAACAGAGAATCTTGTTTGTGTAAGACATATTCATTAGAGGACAATTGAGTAGAAGTAGTAGTAAACTGACCTATGGGAGAGAAACATACGAATCAAAACCAAAAAGAACCTTCTACTGTATAAACTTTTTAAAAACAACAGCAACTAACAATTACAATACACTTTTATATGTGTAACCCCACCCCCCATCAACCGTCAACAGTACATTTAATCAATTAATTAATTACATTTTATTATATTAAAAACAATGTTAAAACAATATTAGAACAATGTTACTTGAATGGTTTGAATGAGCATATACACAACACAAATCAACATCAATGTGAACCTTGCATATTTTAAAACCTTTTATATATGTTTACTTCTATTCTATACTATATAATTTTTATTTTGTTTATTTGATCTATTTTGTTTAATTTTCTTATATTATAAACTATAAACTCTAAATCTGAGGCACAATGTTGCCCAAGCCTATCCTACTAACCTTTGGCACTCTTTGATACAATTAATCTGATATTTAAAAGTTTAAAATACTAAAACTGTATAAAATATATATATTTAAACGTAAATTTATCAGAAGGATAACCCTGTGCATTTATATTTACAGTGTCTCATTCAATAGATTCAATGAATCTAAACAAATGTTTATAACATGTATATAAAAATATATATAAATATGTATAAAATTATATAAATAAATATATATATAAATAATAATATATATAATTATAAATATATGTATATGTATAAAATGTTAGACTCAAGAAACAGGTCTTATTAAATTAATAATACTTATTCTAATAGGTGAAACTAAAATATACAATATAAATATAATATGGATCTACTCCTTTTAACTTCTAAACTGTTCTCAGTATTTACATCCATATTTACAGAGTTGTTACATTTGGTTTTCATATCTATATTTATATTTATATTTATATTTATGTACATAATTATTTACAAAATTGTTTAAATAAATAAAAATTATAGAGTATAGAATAGAAGTAAACATATATAAAAGGTTTAATTGATTAAATGGATTACTTTGCACACTTAAAGCTTATATGTTAAATAAATCTATGTTCCCAGAGCATTTACTCAGCATTCTTCTGTCACATAATATTTTACTGCTACAGCTACCTTGGCTTTGCTGTCTGAGTAAGGTGGAGCGTTTTGTTAACCTTCTACTGTATACCACCCTACCAAAATATACAATTACAGTTTTATAATGTTTGTTTTTGTTACTGTTCAAATATGCTACTTCTTGTGTCTTTTAGTAGTGTAATCTGTTTCTAACTGTAATGCATTTAGATATGTGTATAATACAGATTATTTTCTGCTAAATCTTCTAAAATATTCCACAAAACTATGTTCCCCAGAGCATATATACTCTGCATTCTTCTGTCACATAATATTTTACTGCACAGATTACACACTATGTAATGATTCAGTGGAATTAGGAATTACTAGTATATGACATTTAATTGATGCTGCACTTCTGTATTTGTCTCTGTTTTCAAATGGTGTCATAGCCTGTGTAACTTTTTTCCAGGTTCTGATGGTTCTGTCAATTCTTTCCCAGAAAATGAAACATCTTTGAGATGGATAAGCTTAAGACAAGGTAGGTTATATTGCTCAATTTTCAATATTTTCTGTCTGAGTATAAGAAAAAGGTCTCTGCTGTTACACAACATTGTAGGCCATATAGACAGATAAACACACACAGCCATACATCCATATGTGCAAATGGGTCTACTTCAAATGAGCGAACGCTCATTTGAATGAAACACATATAACTGAGACCAAGTAAACAAAATCCCAGAAGAACAAAACCTTACAAGAATGAAACACAAAATCATTACAACCTACAGGATAAAGCACACCATCCGTAAAAAGAACAAAATAAAAACATGGCTAAACACTGCTAAACCACCATCCTACTACTAACCCTTCCCGTAAGTCTACACTACCTTAAAGGACAACAACGGGATATTAAAACACATTACTCAACCTGCTGTCTCTTTTAGTCCCCGTTGATTGAAACAGCCTTGAAAAATCACCCATGCAGCTTTAAAAACTAATCCACTCAACTGTTTTCCCTGTTAGGCTTCCTACCTTTCCGTACTGTTTTACTTTCACTTTGAAAACCAAGTTGAAAAATCTCTAGCTGGCTCTGAAATGATGATGCCACATCTCCCAGAGCTCTTGCTCTAGCTACCGGGACATTTCCTCCCCCAAAGTAATGTAATCCCCGCCTGATTTGCATGCTGTATAAAAGAGCCAGTGGACCTCCCACATTGTGATGTCAGAGCTGCCTTGCCCAGCCCACTCTTATCCTAGCAAAAATGTCAAACTATAATCTCTCTTTTCTGAAGAGCCCTACCGATATGTGACAAGGTACAGGCAGAAGCACAGTAACAGCTGCAAAAACTAAGAGCATAAATTTGCAATGACCATGTGTAGACATTAATTGCATGCTTTTACATAAGAAGCAGGTGTCTGTCACAATTAATCGACAACACTACATCAGATTACAAGAAGTATGCAATACCGTAATTTTCTTAAATTGCCACTTAAAAAGCATGTAGGTGCTGTCATGCACGTCTGTGAAATACTTCCTGTTTATAGTGCATCATTTGTTAGCTATATAACCAAACAGGAAAGAAAAATAAGTGGAAGTCTGATGCTTTGCAAAACAGTGATTATTCCCAGTGCTATGGAGCTTGGTTCTAAATTTGACAGGAAGAGTGCAACAAAAAAGTCTCCCACTGTAAGGAAGGAAAGGCTAACAAGAAAACAGTACAATATCACATGCAGATAATGGGTCAAATTACCCTTAGCTCTTTGACAGCTAGGGAAGATAGGTGTGAAGGGGGGGGGATATCTTAAAGAACTAGATTTCAGCTTTCACAAAAGAAATCAAGTTAGCATTTCTAAGAAGAAAGAACAATAAAATGCACTTTTCAATTCTATTCTGTAGCATTTGCACTGCTTGTGTTTGAAGTAGTCACTGAAAAATAATAAAATTTTAACCAAAAGTAGGTGACTATAACACAGCAGTGAATGCCTGTAAAATCAGTGCAGACAGGAGCTTTAGGCAAAATGTGGCAGATCTGATGCAATTTGTTGGAGGCAAACGATGCATTCTGTGATACTAAGAGGTAGACTAAACAGTCAGAATTATTTCAAGATGCTAGACCCCATGTGGTCAGAGTCAGAAATTATGTATAAAAATATCTAAAAAGCTCTAAATAGTCTCAGAGTGGTGTTAAAATGTAGGAAACACCACACCATGATGAAATAAACATGTTTTTTGAGTCTATGGGTGTGGTTGTCCTTTAAAGAAACAGTACAAAAAATTATGTACATTGTTTTTGCAGGGGGGCAAGCCCCCTGCGCTTCCCACACTCCTGTAACTTAAATATACCAACTTTGAGATCGCATTACCTTGAGGAAAAGGGCATATGCACATCTAGTTAGCTACTGCTACAACAGACTTGCAAGTCAGTAACTGTTTTCATGAATTAACTTTTTCCCCTGTAGTGCGATCTTGGAGTTGGTACATTTAATTTATTGGGGGAGTGGGGGCAGAGTAAAAAGTGTGTTTAGTAGTTTGGTGTCATTATATGTGGAGGGGATGTTATTTTCATGTGATTTGTAGTTTTAGATGTTATGAAATTTGATGTTTTGGGTATTAGATGTTCTGGTCTCAATGTTATGAAATTAGATGTTATGGGTTTTAGATGTTTTGAAGGGGACCCATATATATATATATATATATATATATATATATATATATATATGTGTGTGTGTGTGTGTGTGTGTGTGTATATATATATATATATATATATATATATATATATATATATATATATATATATATATATATATATATATATATATATATATACATATATATATATATATATATATATATATATATATATATATATATATATATATATATATATATACATATATATATATATATATATATATATACATATATATATATATATATATATATATATATATATATATATATACCTATATATATATACCCTATACATATATATACATATATATATACCTGCACCCTAACCCTAACTCATATAACCCACCCTATACCCAGTCCTATATATATATATATACACTAAATATATATATATATATATATATATATATATATATATATATATACACACACACACACATATATATATATATATATATATATATATATATATATATATATATATATATATATATATATATATATATATATATATATATATATATATATATATACATATATATATATATATATATATATATATATATATATATATATATATATATATATATATATATATATATATATATATATATATATATATATATATATATATATATATATATATATATATATATATATATATATATATATACACACACACACACAATGATTTTATATATGGTTTACTCTTAATTTATCAGATGTACTACAGTCTGAACGTAGACTGGTGAAATTAACATAATTTGCTGCTGAATATCAGCAGCTAAGGAGATCGGCCATGACTTGCACACATTAGCATTTTTCCATTTAACATGGTAGGTCCATTGGCATTCACATAGGGCATGCTGCTTCTGCTGGATACTCTGGTGATTTCAGATGCCAGCTCCCAAATTCATCATATTGACCTTCTGCATTCTAATAATACTGTGCTCAAGAAATTATGGTGAAAGTTATACTTAAAACTGGAAATCTGGTGAAGAACCTTTGGTAAAATCTCTGTACCTATGAACTACCACATAGGCAGCAATCTACTTAACACTGAATGTGTGATAAGAGACCTTGGGACCCAGGTGGACAGTAGTCTCTCCTTTGATAGTCACATTGCCACAGTAGTCAGGAAGTCCTTCTACGTGGCACACCTCATCATAAAAGGTTTCTCATCCAGGAAAAAAAGAGGTCATTGTTCCCCTCTACTCGTCACTTATTAGACCCATTATAGAGTACAACTCCCCTTTTGGAATGTACCTCACAAGACATCTGCAGCAGCTGGAAAGGCCACAGAAGTACCTCACAAAGAGGATTACTGGCCTCAAACAAATGCCCTACACTGGCCGCCTCAAAAAACTCCAGCTTTACTCCATAGCATATTGCCTACTCCGAGGTGATCTCTGCCTAACATATAAAGCTATGTCAAACCCAGAGCTGTTGGACATGCTACACCTAAAGAAACCCCATTCCCTCCGAGCTACATGCTCTAGGGACCTAAACCTTGTCACCACAATAAACAGGATATGCTGGAGGGATAGATTCCTGTCCCAGAGATTTCCTATACTCTGGAACAAGCTACCTATCTATGTCAAGCAAAGTTCTTCATTAGCACTCTTCAAGAAAAATCTTGATGAGTGGATGGGAAATAGGAACTACACCCTGGAGATCACTTCTGTGTCTCTGCTGGACAGTGGCACAGGAAAATAATTTTCTTGGGTGGCGTAAGCTATGGTACCTTGCTGGCTAGGCTTACGTAGGCCCTTGGGCCGATAGCCTAGTGCCTACCTATGAACAAAAGAGCAAAAACAGATAGTTACAAGAAAAACAGCTTAAAATGTTTAACAAATTACTCCAAACATTGACTATAAAGGCATCAGTCATCCAAGCCTAAACAATAATGGGGGTAGTAGTTATAATTATTCTAAATTTATGAACATTACTAGTTGCAGGCAAATTTCATAATACATGATTAGCTAGCACTAGTTAGCATAAACTCATTCCTGGATTACTGATGTAAAACAAGGATATGTACAAACTGAAGGAACTGACTATATTCTGAATAATGGCACTGGAGTTTGCAGTTCTAAAGCAGTTAATAAGTGACCCAAAGTTAACTGTTATTATTCAGTTGACTTGCTAGTAACCAAAAGGGCAAAAAGAAATGTTTTACTTCAGGATGTGACTGTAGTCATTAAAATGAAGTGATGTACACTGTTTTCTTTTAAAAGTGGCAGATAACATTTTTTGAAAGAAGCTGTGTACAACCCAAGGCTTTTAACTCCTGACACACTACAAGGAGATGGTATAAAACATGAAAAAACCTCAAACACAGCAATCACTGAAGAAAAGACAGATGAGCCAACAATGAATGGACTGCAATTAAATTTATAAATGCTGTTGGTACCTCGGCCTCACGCCTTCAGGAATCATTACAAGGAGACTCAATTTTTCAAGCAAGTGGTGCTGGAACAATACCTGCCACACACACTACAGGAAAAATACACAGACCTACATATGCTGAGGTCTTAAAAGTAAGCTACCTAAACAACAAAGATATCTGAAATGCAGAAATCACACTAAGTATCCTCAGCAACCTCAAAGACAGACTACTGCTGCAACACCCAGCATGACACAATCAGCCACAACTCACAGTGCCTTAGTGTTGAAGTCCATAAGGCAAAGAAGCTCACAATCCAATATCTTTTTCACAGGTGATTCCATTGTGAGGCTGACCAATGTCCCACTCATCAGGCTGAGTAAAGAGAGGGTTGCAGTCAGTTGCCCATCGGGGGCCAGAATCCACCATGTTATCTAGGGCACTTTAGTCATTGAATCACAAGTACTGGTATGACTCAGTCAAAGTCTACATGGGTGTAAATGACTTGAAACATACTTCCCTGGGCTGTATGAAGACAGACATAATGGAGTTCTCAGGTTATCTGTCAGAGGACAGTATAAGCCTAACACTAAACAACATTCTACCTTCTCCAAGGATGATGCCATAATATGAACAGAAAATAACTGAATTTAATAATTAGCTCAGTATTGGTGTCATTTGAAGAGGGGTACAATATGTGTCTGCATGGTAGGATGTGGCTAGCAGCTATGCTGCTTGGCCAAGGATGGTCTGTACCTGTCGACTTTTGAATATTGGCTAACACCTTCTCCATCCCATAGTGTCTTTTTTAGGTACTGCCAAGCTGATAAACTATCCGACAGAACTAAACCAACCCAGGATAATCTAAAGCTGATGCCACTCAATGCCAGAAATCTAAAAAAAAAAAAACTCCATTCTGTGCAAACTCTCTTCACCTTGGAGAGCACAGATGTCTGTGTAGTTACTGAGACATTGATTAAAGCTGTGGAGAGCACCTCAGCAGTGTTGGGCTTTAATGCCTTCCACACAGTTTGACCAGCTACTGCACAGAAAGAGACAAAAGGCAGAGGTGTTTCAATTCTCATCAAAAACAAACACATCTCAAGGCTGGTTAAGCAGTATAACACACTTGAGTTCTCCATGAGCAGCTCACCAAAAGCAAAGTTCCATACCATATCTTTGGGAGCTATAGGACTCCTTCTATGACCCAGAAAATCCCCAATACTTACTTAAATGAACTGGAGTCACTCCCCATTTAACCCAACACCATATTCATGGATGGCTTTAACTATTCCACTGTAAACTGGGAAACATACATGACCTCAAACTTGCAGGCCCAAATATTCCTAGATTTTGTCAACATGAACACCCTGGAACAGGTAGTCTGAAAAAATAATCATTGATTTGATAAACGACAGTATAGAAAACCTTCAGAACTATATCCAACTGGCTAAGGCATTCAACACCATACTAAATTCAAGCATTGTAGAAACTCACTAAATTAGGTAATAAACCTCTGTGTCATTCACTGGAAAACCAGTTGGCTCACAGGTTGGACAGAGAAAATCAGGATAAAGGCTGGCCATTAGTGAAGTCTCTCAAGACTCAGTGCTGGGGTGGCTCCTTTTTGACATCTGCTCTGAAGTCAAGGTCAGCATCAAAGACCTCTGACTGACCAAGTTCACACTTTTTACATTCAGCTATTTCTCTCAATTTAACACCTCCTGTGGCAACTAGTACAGTGGTGTAACAGCCTGCTTGTTTATTGTGAACACTCCTCTCACTTTTTCTCACCCGGCAGCTTCGGTGGCTAAAACAGCCTGCAATCTGTTTACATTCTGCTATTTCCTCTCAATTTAACACCTCCTGCGACAACTAGTACAACAGTGTAATAGCCTGCTTGTTTATTGTGAGCACTCCTATCACTTTTTTTCACCAGGCAGCTTTGGTGGTTAAAACAGCCTGCAGTCCCTTTACATTCAGCTATTTCTCTCAGTTTAACACCTCCTGCGGCAACTAGTACAGTGGTGTAACAGCCTGCTTGTGTATGTAATACGAATCTGTTATTCATTATAGTTACAGAGGACAAGGAATATTCTTTGTACTTTGCATTGTGTATGCACTAGTTTCAGATGCTATGGATTAGCCCCCCCCCCCAATTTCTGTTATACTGACCTCTATTTGAAGAATTTGTTTTTCTTTTATCAGTATTGCTCCTGTATTTTTATTTTAATAGTACTCACTTTACCAGTGTTTGTGCACTAATCTGCATTTGTTTCCATATAGATTTCTAGTTTTTGTCATTGTTTCTACCGTGTCTATATTGGCCAGTCCTACCTGGTTCACTCCTAGTGTACTTGTGCCTTCCCATTTCTTTTGGTCCAGCCAGAGCTGATAAATATTGGGAATGAAAAGGGCGCCAATTTTCAAAACCTTCAGTTTAGTTTACATGGCATCTCTGATACTAGCGTGCACGCTGTGTAAGTTAGTTATTGTACTGTTGTAATATTGTGACTTATACTTTGCAGATATTAATTACAGAACACATTCTTGTGATTACTGTGGCTGCATAATCTGTCCTCATTGAGCAGATAAGTTGAATGTCCTGTACTGACTCGTCCTTTTTATTTAGCTTGATGTATTTGACTGTTTGTTGTTATATTGGTCGCTATCTGCAGTAGTTAACATTGTGGTAACCATTTATGTTTTATTCTCGGTATCCTTATCATAGTTATGTAGTTTCTGTTATAGTACTATTTTGTGCATTTAACTATCATTGTACTGTTATTAATATTTGTGACAATCATTTTCTCTTGTTAATTTATTGTATTGTTATTTTGTTTTCCAGTTATTGTGAGCACTCCTATCTCTTTTTTCACCCATCAGCTTTGGTAGTTAAAGCAGCCTGCAGTCCCTTTACATTCAGTTACTTCTCTCAATTTATCACCTCCTGCGGCAACTAGTACAGTGGTGTAATAGCCTGCTTGTGTATGTAACACAAATCTGTTATTCATTATAGTTACGGACAATAAATAGTCTTTGTATTTTGCATTGTGTGTGCGCGTGCTGGTTTCAGATGCTATGGATTAGGCCCACCCAATGTCTGTTATACTGATCTCTATTTGAAGAATTTGTTTTTTCTTTAAATGGCACTGCTCCTGTATTTTTATTTTAATAGTATTCACTTTACCAGTGTTTGTGCACTAAACTGCATTTATTTCCATATAGATTTCTAGTTTGTAGATTGTTTTTTGCAATGCTGTCATTTATACCTGCTCCGTTCACCCTCCGGTCTCACTCCACTCCCCTACCTTACCCCCATTCTCACCCACCCCCACTTCAATTACATTTATAACTATTCCTTGCCCCCACCTATCCACCCATCCTCCAATCACAGCCCCATACCTCTCAAGTGTACCTCATTATGAGGAACGTACCTCATTTGGGGTCTTAAAAAGTTCACGTTCCTCAAAGTTCCACATTGAAAGACACCGTCACATTCAGTGTTAGAATTTTTTTTAAGTGAAATCCATTGTAAACAGAAATGAATCATATTAATGCATTAAAAGATCTTCTTTATAAGTAAAACCAGCATATTTTAACCATCCTATGACCTTCCTAGTTGAAGTTGTTAGTAAGCCATTAGTATGTGTTCCACATTTTGCCCATTTGTTCCACATTATGAGGGCTAGTGTTCCTCATTTTGGAGATGGAAGTTTGAGAGCTATGCACAACCCTCCATCTCCACACTCCTCCCATCAATCACATCAATCATACACACACCTTTCTTCACTATCTGCATTCTTCCCCCTCTCCCTAGACCTAATTCTCTATCCTCCCTCACTAGACACCCTTCCTCTAACCCCACCTTCCACCCCTTATAATTGCCCTCCCTGATTACTTAGGAGTACCAGTCTCTTCCTTGTCTCTCCTCTCCCTCTGCCTTACTTTACCTCCCGTATCTCACTCATAAATCACAACTAATATCATAACTTCTTTTATCTCACCTTTACTCAGCTATGTCTCATACACTGAACCGTTTTCTTTTTACACTTACTATCTACCTTTCTCTTCTTCTAAAACTATCTTCCTTAGAAACACATTACACACCTCCCACACCATCCCCAACCACATCAATCCACCCACACCACCTCCCCAGCTACTCTGCCATCTGCTTCTCTCTCTATAGTACAGACTTAATATTACTAAAGAAACCAATCATCCTCTAGCTAAACCACAACCATCCTTACATCCACAACTTCAAGTACTTCCAGTACATAAACAAGAAACCTCTATCCACCTATTTCCCTGTTCTCAGTGAACTAGTCCTTTATGGTGACATACATCCCAACCCTGGCCCTTCTCCTCCCTCTCCCAATTCCCCCAACTTCACAAAATCCCTAAACTTCACACAATTAATCTCCAAAGCATTAGAAACAAAATTCCTCAACTGCACACATGGCTAAAACAACATAAACCAGACTTTACTGCTATTAACCTGGCTAAAACCACCCATCAAAGAATCTGAATATCTACCCCCAAACTACTCCTGCCTTATAACTGATAGACTACATAAAAAGGTGGTGGCATTGCCCTATTATTTCCTAGCTCCTTTACAGTAATCCCATACTCCAAGCCGATTCCCCACTTCTCTCCACAACAGAATAAACAACTGCAAAACCCTTTGCATAATTGTCATATACATTCCCCCAGGCAATAATACTCCCATTCTTGAAGACATTCTTGCCTGAACAAGAAGCAATATAAAAAATGAAACCATCATCCTAGGTGATGTCAATATTAACTGGCTAGATATATCCACTAAAAACCCATCTACTGATATTAAAAAAAAATGACAAAATGGTCACAAACACAAAAATAGAATTTTATTACCAAGACTTAGCGCTTCGGCTCCACAGCAGCCTTCCAAGAGTAACAAACACTAAAAAATCACTAATTTATATAATACATCCAATAAATTGATTAACATTCAATTATCTAATTATAAACCTCCAATTACATTCATTATTTAAACCATTAGGTTCCAAAGTGTTATACTTTAATATAAATAATATTTCTTTGTGCAACAGTTTGTGTTTAACATCACAACATTCTCCCAAAAGTAAATTAACCTGTTCTAAATCAGTTGCTCTCAAACAGTCTGGATTAGATGCATGGAAGTGCTTAAAATGTGCAAGGGCTATCCATTCTCTCATTAACTATATCCCTAATATGTTCTTGTACACATTTTTTAAAGGATCTAACAGTCTCAACTACATAATAAGCCCACAATCACACTTTAACAGATATATAACATTCTCTGTGTTACAATTATACATTCCATTTGGAGAAAAATACATTCTATTTACATTATCAAACTTTTTAACTATGAATTTGCAAATACATTTCTTGCAAGCATATGTACCCCTGTTTATAACTACCTCATTATTCATAACAGCATGTTTAACAAATTCCTTCCTCTCTTATATGATAGTTGAACATTTTTAGATAATATTTTCTCCAGATTTTTATTCCTTAATAATAATGGCCAGTAATTTTAACCATATTGATGATTTGTTCGGTCAAAACATTGTACGTGGTCACAGAATAAATCTTTCTACCATAACTATCTTGCCTATTATAAATATATTTATTTTTTAATTACCTACAACATTAACTTTTATGGGGGTATTGCCATAACATTTATGAATTATTTTACATCCTGCTTCAATAACCTTGTTTATATCATATCCCCTACTAATAAACATTTCAGCTGTTCTACACATTTCCTCATATAAATCTTTTTCTTCTCTACAAAGCTTTTCTATATGTAAACATTCATTATAAGCTATCATAGAAATTAAATGTGTTGGATGACAGCTACTACCATATAAAAAGGAATTAACATTTTCAAATTTCCTATATATACTTGTTATAATAGGCTCAACAGTCCTTCCCCTCAAACTAATATCCAAATATGTAATATTGTTACCCACTTGGACACCATCAAATTCTAAACCAAAATTAACTTGAATGTCTTGAATAAAAGCTTTAACATTTTCATAATCCCCCCTTTACATAAAAATATTAAATCAATGTAACAAAAATATTTGACCACGTAAGACCCAAAAAACTCATGTCTATATACATTTTCTAAATCAAACTTGGCCATAACCAGATTTGCATACATGGGTGCAAAAGAAGTCTGCATGGCTATCCCTTGCAACTGATGGAAAATATCCTCATTACATTTAAAAAAATATTTTTTCAAACAAAAAAACGGTAATTCTACCACATAATGAGACATAGGTGTATCCCCTAAAAATGTAATAATTACTCAGTACCTACATCATGCTTTATACTAGTATATAAACTAGTAACATCTAAATGAAGCCAGTACATATCTTCTTCCCAAATAATGGCCCTGATTTTACTTATGAAATCCTGCCTATCTTTAACATAAGATGGTGTTCATAGTACCCATGGTTTTAGATACTCATGCAAAAAGATGCCTAGGTTCTTCAAAAAAAATATTTCTCAGTGGCCACTATGAGTCTGCCACACAAACTCTCAACCACTTTATGGATTTTTGGCAGACAAAAGAAAGATGCTATACATGTATTATCAATTTTAAACTTTTTTTCTACATCCACTTTACTAAAATAACCCAAATGTACACCTTTATGTAGTAATTCTAAATAGTTATTCATTGCCTCTTCATAGCTTTACTTTTCACATTTCTCATAAATCTCAACATTATTCAAATGTGTGGCACATTTTCACATACTGTTCATGGTTCATTATTACAATTGTATTGCCTTTATCAGACAATTTAATGACCAATCTACGATCCATACGCAATTGTTTGAGAGCTACCCATTGATCTTTATATAAATTATATTGCACTTTATGCTGTTCTTTTAAAAACTCATAAAACAAAGTTTCCACTTGGACGTTTAACACTAACATAAAACTTTGAATATTTTGATTTTGATTAGAATATGGAGGTATAAAATCACTAAAACAAGGAACGCCATCAGTATTAAGCAACACATAAGCCTTATTACATTCATTATTTAAACATTCCTCTTCCGATATACATGAATAAATGAGTCCTCTAAACTAATATATGACTCATTATTAACAGTACTGTTATTTATTTCAGAAAAATCAATTAAGTGATGTTTTCTACCTAGCCTAAACAATTCACTTTTAAGAACATGAAGCCATGGAAGAGACAGTATAAATTTTAAACCCAAATTGAGTACAGAATAAACAACTTCAGAAATTGGTAATGTAGAAATATTCAATACTAAATCATTTACAATAATAGTACCATTTTGTTCTTTTTGTCTTATAAACATTTTGAAATTGTCTGTCATTATTTCTGCTCTGTTTATATCCCCAAATGTTTCTAACCTGTTTCTTACCAGTCCTTTGAAATTGTTCTGGGGCTTCATTCCGAAAACATTGGGCATGCTCTGCAGGTCGCTGTGCTGCTGGTAATGGTGGATACCCATCATTTCCTTCACTCTCTGCTCCGGTAGTTACTCCCATATCATCCAAAGTGGCAAAGGAAACAGAAAGAGAATGTCTCACTCCACCCCTTCCTGTACGTGATGTAACCTTATTACTGCGTTTCCATAGAAATTCCCTTTGAAATTTGTAATCCTTCAGATCTCTCAGTTTTATGTTTTTTTCCATTCTATGACTTCAAGTTCAAATTCTTTAAGTTTGTTGTTTATATCTGATAATAACTCATTCTGATGGGCTGCACTTAGATGTTGACCAAGCTCCGTATTCATGGCAAGCACTTCCTCTTTGATTTTTCTCTGTTTGAGCAAATCACGCTCTATAAGAATCTGCACCCATTCCATTGAACACTTGTGTGCAGCTGCTACCCATCTATTTTTAAAATTACATCTTGTTCATTATTTAAGTCAAAAGGGGTAGTTGTAGTAATGTAAAAACAGAAGCAAAAATACACAACGTTCTTAGTGTGGCAATCAGCATGGGGCTTGTGCCTGAAGGAGATGCACAGCTTGTGCATGCATACATGTTGTTTTTTTTTTTTTACAGATCCACAGTTAGGCTTTGAGAGAGACAGAGCCTTCTATGCTGATTGCCACACTAAGAACTTTGTGTGTTTTTGCTTCTGTATTGTATGTTTTTCATTTTACATTGGTAAGACCAACAGAGCATTCAAAGATAGGGTCCACACACAAGTTCAAGTTTTTTGTTTTGGAAATTTTACATAGTAGTGTCAGAGGTGGTGACCCCAGCAAAAAAAAACTAAGCTGTTGAACAAAAATGGATTATGTGCTTTCAGGCTGATAAGCCCCCAGGCCTAAATAGCAAGGTGTCATTAAAACCATTTCTCCAAGCTAGAGCTCTTAAACATTGATCTCTTTTGTTAGTTGGTATACTCTTTATTAGTTGGTGTGCCTCCTATATAGGTTTATTCATGTATTGCATTGTCCAATGTGATATGTTAAGTTTTTATTCTTCTGTATACATGTGATACATGTACATTTTTTATATATGTTTTTCATATATGTTTTTATATATATATTATATGTAATAAGTTTTAGATGCTATGTATTTTTATAATAACATTGTAATTGTGAGTTTCCATTTTTATACATTTTTTACAAGATTTCGCACACATTTTATATTTATGACTATTTTCCTACATGGTATGAATGGGTTAATTCTGATTGTTAACCTACATTCCTTATTGGCTGTTCAATGTTTAAATAGCCTCACTAGTAGGTTTTTTGTTATTTTATGGTCTGATGAAGCAGAGGACATCCGTGAAAGCACTTACCCTGTTTTTTCGTGTTATTAAAGGTGTGCTGTGTTGGAACCAACTCCCTATTGCACCCTGGAACTAACAACAAGCCATATCCAAACTCAGAAAAAACACCCGCTGATATAGACTCCCTCTTTATCACTTACTTCATCAACACCATAAAAAAACTTAAGCCCACCTTCCTACCTATTAATGCTGACTCACCAGGCACTCCACCTTTGCACTCCCCTACAAATCCTCTACCTTTTTTCATGCCATCACCCATTCTTACTTCCACTATCAAAAAACTTCTTCACAAACTCAAACCCTGTACCAACCCCCTGATAACTTACCCACAAAATACTTATAACTCTCAGCCTCCTCCATTGCATATCCTATCAGCATCCTCCTAAACAGATCCATTCAGGAATCCTGCATACCTCATATCTGGAAAAAAGCATTTATTCTACCACTTCGCAAAGGTGGCAATAACTGTGACATTTGAAATTTCCATCCCATTCCCATTTTCTCCCCAATCTCCAACATTCTAGACAAATGTATCCACTCTCAGCTCCTCAGTCACTTGATACAACACCAAATCCTCTTTCCCACTCAACATGGCTTTAGGCCCGGACATAGTACTAACACCGCCCTCATTTCCTTCCTTGACACAGTAAACAGAGCTCAAGATGCTAGATGCTTAGTCTCAGCATTAATTCTAGATCAATGACATTCAACACTATATCACACTCTATTCTGCTTAATAAACTCGCTAATCTCGGGCCATCTCCCCCTACCCTACAATGGTTTACTAACTACCTCACTAACAGGCAGCAATCTACTAAATGGGTACACTCTTCCTCCCCTTTCAAAACTACAAATACAGGTGTCCCCAAAGACTCAATACTGGGACCCCTCTTATTCAGCATATTTGTCAATAACTTTCATTCCTCTCTCATCCACAGTACTGTCATCCAATATGCAGATGACTCAACTATCATCTGCTCTGCTAAATCAGCCCCCGAGCTACAGCATCTTACCCAAGAAGCATTTACTTGCACTGAAACCTGGATGTCCCAGAACCACCTTGCTCTCAATCCCAATAAAACAAAACTTTTAATATTTACCCCCACAAAGTCCAGCTCTGTTGACAAGTCACTATTCACCATTCACTCCCAAAGTAAAACCATTATTAAAGGTGCTGCGGTAGCGTTGTCGCCTCACAGTAAGACGCTGTCCGGTTCGATTCTCAGCTGGAGCGTCTTCTGCGTGGAGACATGCGTGAATGGGCGTACCTTCATTGAAGGTTGTGCATCAGGCCTGGCAAGCCGGTACGTAAAAATCAACTGCCAATCATTAGCGGACTGGAGTTCCGCTGTGGTGACCCCTAACCGGGAAAAGCCGAAAGACACAAACAAACCAGCACCAAATTACTAGGTGTCATCATTGATGACAAATTAACGTTCGACCTTCACATCTACAGTAACAAAAAAAACATCAGAAACTAGGTGCCCTGTATAGGCACAATTATTTTCTTAGTCTCACTGCAACAAAGGCTCTGGCCTCATCCTTCCTACTTCCAACACTTCTGTATGGTGCCCCTATCCTCACCAATCTACAGTCCTCCTTGAGAACAAAACTAGACTCTTGCATAACAAAGTCACCAAAGTTGCCACAAATGCTAAATATTCTACCCATCACTGTTCCTCTCTGCATCAACTAAATTGGCTAGAATCCCAACACTATCTCACAATCTTACAATTAACTACAGCCAATAAGCTCATCTATCACCCAGAAACCTGCCCTTCCATCTCTTCCATACTGACCATGTACCATCGAAACCAGCTCCTTAGGTCCAAAAACAAAATGTTACTATCAGTAGAGAAACCCAAGCTCTCAGCCATCCAAATGTTGTATTCCTATAATGTCTCTAAGGCATGGAATAAGCTCCACCCATCACTCAGAAAAATCAGCAACCTGGCCTTCTTTAAAAAATCCCTCAAACTGCATCTTTTCTCAAAATGTCTATGCTCCTGTTCCCAAACACACAATTCCAACTCCTGATTTCTCCTCCCAGTGCTACACCTCTAACTATCAAATAATTTCCTTCATTCTGCCTACTTAAGAGTTCTTTGTCTTTCACATGTCCTTTCCATCTCCTGAACTTCTATTTCCTACTATAATCACTCTGCATTTAATCTCCACACAGCTGTGCACCTGCAGATATATTACTTTCATGAGTACTGGAATACACTCTATGCACCATTGTAAATATCATTCATTAACATGGTCACTGTTGCTTCTATTACTAGTTTCATGCATTCTAATTGTACTGTATTTTTTCTGTTTATGTGATTATATTTTCTTTGTATGTAACTATGTGGAGCTTTTCTCCCCGGGCCTCATTTCAGGCCCAGTGGACTTTCCTGGTTAACAAATGCAATACATACATAAATAAATAAATAAAAGGTTTCATCTGGACTTACCAGTCAAGGCATCATTTTATATATGTTATATATTTTTTATCACCAGTGAACTCTGATCAACAGAAAATATGTCAAACAGATTCTTTGGCGATCACTATCATCATCATACAAAAACAAAAATCAAACTGAAGGGATTGCAAATCTAAACAAACTTGCAGTCACCTACAACAACCAGAAACTTTGCTTTTACATGTGGAGCTCTGACCCCAGACCCCATACAAGGGCCTCTGTCCCACAACCCCAGAAATTAAATACACTAACACAACAGTCTTACAACTGTGAAGAAAAAGGATAACTCCTGAGCTATATTACAGCTGAACTGTTGTAGTTTGACTGTCATATAATTAGATAACTTTAACCATCAGTGAAAATTACCAAAATCAGTGATATACAATAAACGTGTACTGTGATAAAACCCATGGCACCCATATATATATATATATATATATATATATATATATATATATATATATATATATATATATACACACACACACACACACACACATATATATATATATATATATATATATATACATATATACATACACACACACACACACACACACACACACATATATATATATATATATATATATATATATATATATATATATATATATATATACACACACACACACACACACACACACACACACAGCCATATATAAAATGTTTATTTTGTATCTGTGTTACTTGTGTGCTAAGGCTAACCCTAACTTTGCTCCTACTCCAACCCTACACATTAACTTATGAAAAACCCTATCCCTAACAGTACCTCTAAACAAGACACTCATACACACTTGTGCACACTCACAACCCTGCAACTATCTCCTTAGCTGGTACTTTCTCTAACACTGACCTGTAAACACTTAGATACACATTTTCACTCTAGTGCTAAAACATTCTGTATATCCTAAAGTTTCAACATTAATACACTGCCATTTACTATAACCCAAAGCACATTCCCTACAAAACTGTAACAGTCAGCATTCCTCTGTTCAATAAACTCACCATTTAACAAACAGTGCTTTAGATGATAAAAACAGACAGCACTATGCTCTGTCAACAAAGTCAGCCTCCGACAAAATGAACTGCAACCAATGCCACATAAAAATCCTATTAATTTTCCACTTGCTCACATTTTTAAAGAAAATGCATGACTCCAAAATTAAGTAACATTACTTATGCTTCCATCATTTTCCAATCTTCAATGCACAGTCAACATTATAATAGTAACTTATCAAAATGTAATATTAAGAATTTTTTTAGAAAATGAAAATGATTTATTACAAGCTAAGACTTTTAAAGTTTGAATTCAGTAATTACTTAGTATTTATTTATCCATCCTTTGTTGACCTGGTTAGTCCCACTATGCTTGTAGCCACTTTTCAGGGGAGACCCGAGGTGGTATTTATAATACTATAGGAAATCTGGCCAGGGCATTGGGGAAATTCTCCTACAATCAATTACAATTTCTATTTGCAGAAGTACTAGACATGAATACACATGCACAGTCCGTTCCTAGCTCAGTGGGGGCTGGGAGGATGGTGCATGAGATGGAGGATTCAGTGCAGGGAGTGGAGGTGAATGCCATCTGTAGGAAAGAGTCTACAAAAGCTGTAGATGATCTGGAATTACTGTTTCAGCAGCAGCTTTTTGGCAAATTGGTTGAGGTGAGCACAGAGGAATGTGTATTTACAACCCTCCAAGTGGAAGGGTTGCAGTATGATTTACTGAAAGAATTAATTAACTAAAGTAAGCCAGAGACTGAAGTGTCATGGGGGAATATTATGAATAAAATACAGGAGGAAGACACAGAAATTAGACCAGAAGTTGTTAATTTAAAGATGAAGGGAACATGCATGTAAACAGTGGCAACTATACAAGGTGGGCAGAAGGAAAAGAAAAAAAGAGAATATGCTAAAAAGAAAGTTTGTGGTAAGGAACTAAACAGATATTAGGTATGGGACAATTTAATATTACTGCTGAGAGTGAAAACACAAGAGGCAAGAGCTTTTATTTGAATTAATAGGGAGACATTTTTTGACATTTATTTTGAAAGTGTACTAAGTATGGAAACATTTTTATGTGACTATGAAAAAAGACAACAACAATCAATGGAATGGATATGCAATTAAAGCATAGTTTCAAGAGACTAAAAAGAAAATACACGTGCAATTTCAAGCAGAGGTTGAAAGAGAGACTTTAAAAGAATATTTAAAAAAATGTTTGGAAAGACATTATAGACATTTCAAAGGTTTATGGACTGGAGGATGGGATTGCAATGTTATAGAAATGGAAAAATATACATATTCCATGTATTATAAATGTTGAAAGCAACAAAGACATTGTAAAATATTGGGGACAATCAAAAGCATGTGTTTTATGGGAAAGAAGGACATTTAATTAGTAACTGTAATAAAAAGAAATGGTTTATATATAATATATGAAATATATATAATGTTTTATATATATATATATATATATATATATATATATATATATATATATATATATATATATATACACATGTGTGTGTGTGTGTGTGTGTGTGTGTGGTAAACAGGTCATGAATCAAAGAAATGTGAGCTGGAATGTAATAAATGTAAAAAAAAACAGGGTATTTATGGATGGATTGTAATGAAAATGAACAGTGTATAATAAAGAGCAAAGTGGAAATAAAGAGGAGATAGAAACAGCTGAAAGTTTAGAGGAAAAAAGGGAGCTATTACAAAAAAATGATGAAAGACAAGATGCATGCTAGAGGTAGAATTGGAATCCAGTGATGAAGAAGATATACAGTAAGTTGGGAAGTGGTAAGAGGAAAAACAATTCTATCAGTAAAAGAGTAAAAGAAAAAGAAAATTTAATGGCTTTAATATAAAAGAAAAAATGAAATGGTTAACAGATATGAATTCAAAGTAAACAATATAGGAGGAAGACAAAACAGTGTAAGAAACTTCTCTGTATGGAAGATTTTCAGTCCATATATCTCTAGTTAATCACTGTATATTAATCAGATCAGATAGTAGTAGAAGTAGCGAACTTAAACTCATCTTAAGTAAAAAAAATAATAATAATAATAATAAAAATATATATAATTGTACAGCATTACTAAGTATTCAAAAGTAATCCAAGCAAGGCAGGCAGGCAGTCTGTTTCCAGACTTTAAGGATTTTCAACTGGAAACAGACTGCCTGCCTACCTTGCTTGGATTACTTTCGAATACTTAGTAATGCTGTACAATTATATATATTTTCATTATTATTATTTTTTTTACTTAAGACGAGTTTAAGTTCTCTGATCTGATTAATATACACAGCTTTTCCTGGTAGGGTCGCCACAGTGGAACTCCAGTCCTCTAATGATTGGCAGTTGATTTTTACATGCCGAGTTGCCAGCCCTGATGCACAACCTTCCTAACTGAGAATCGAAACGGACAGCATCTTACTGTAAGGCAACAACGCTACTGCAGCACCACCACCACAGTAGTGATTAACTAGAGATATATGAACTGAAAATCTTCCACACAGAGAAGTTTCTTACACTGTTTTGTTTTTGGACCCACTATGCTTGTTTAGTGGGTTGTTTTGAGACTTCAGGGATACCACAGAGATTACTTTTTTTTTTTTTTTTCAATATAGGAGGAAGATGATATCCTCAATTAAGGAACAGAGAAAGGAATAACTTGAGGATTCTTTCAGTTAATGTTAACAGTATAAAGAATATAGCAAGAAGAATAGGTAATAGATGTGATGCATATACTATTATTTTAGAAGGCATAAGATTTCTGACTTATGAAGAAAGACTGCAAATGCAAAATATATGGGATGGGAAAAATATAGAACATTGGGAATGAAACATGTTCAAGAATAGTAATATTATTCAGGAGGGCAGTTAAGACACTATATGTTATATTAGTAATAATAAGAATATTAACTATTGCAGACTTAAGATGTCAAGAAAAGATTTATAGAATTATAGTTATTTATGCTTATGTGATGTATAAAGAAAATGAGAACTTATTTATAAAAATGTTTGATTATGTTAGTGTAAACATGAATGTTATAATTATAGGGGATTTTAACTGTAATTTAAGGGGAAATGAAAAGAAAAAAGGAAAAAACATAAAAAAATGTTTGAAGTAATAAAGTGTAGAAAACTGGTTATATGGAACAGAAAACCATAGACATACAGAAGGGGCATTTTAAAAACTGAACCTGATTTATAGTTTCAGAAAGTATATGTATGACAGAAGAAGAAAGTATTACAGCAGACTTTTCAGATCATTTAGTAATATAGATAGAAATAAATCATAATAAAGAATATATAAAAATAGAAAATGGTATAAAAGGAATAAATGAAAAGGAAAGGAGGTAATTATTAAGTTAAGCAAAATTTTGAAAGGATCATTTTACTATGAAAGCAGTTTGCAATAGTTGGTCTGAATGGTGGATTACCTTTAAAAGAAAATATAAAGAGAGTTATTTCCAATGGCAAAAAAGTAAGAAAGAAAGAAAAACAGTAATATGTTTAAATATTTAGAGATGTGTTGGAGAATTTACAGAATAATAATAGAGAATATTAAGAAAGAGTGAAAAATATATGAGAACTCAAGATAAAATCAAAAAACTATTATAGACAAAGATATTTTTACAAGGAAAAAGGGAAGAGGTATTGCCACATTTAAGTAAGATAGTGAAGGAGGATATTGGTGTAATAAAGTGAAAGATAACAAGGGAAACAAAGAAAAATCAACAACAAATTATGGAAATTGTGATAAGTTATGTAAAAGAAATGTTTAGTAAGAAAAAAAAAAGCCAAAGCAGAAGGATATTGGAAGTAAAAAGTTTTTCTGAACAAATTCACAGAGACTTTGAAAAAGAGATTAAAATATATGAACTAGAAAACTTGTTTAAACAGTTAAATGTCAAATCTGCTGCTGATATAGTTAAAATTGGATTTGAAGTACATAAAAACTTAGAAGTGTGTGTTTAATGAATGGTTAAATTAAGGTTTAGAAATATAAAGAATTGAGTAGTGGAATATTAAAATTCATAGGGAGTAAAGGAAAAAAAAGAAGAAATAAAAACTGGAGACCAGATACAGATTATACGATATTTATAAAAATAATACAGAAAAGATTTGAAAATAAGATGCAATATACAATAGAGGAAAGTGTATATGGTATGAAAGGAAAAGGATGTTGAGTTATTAATGACAGTGAGAGAAACAGTAAATGATATTTTAAATAAGAAAGAAGAGATAAAACTCAAGAAAGGTTATATTAATAAAGTGTTTGACTTGATACAACATATCTTGTGGGATATAATGGATATGTATAATATTAGCAAAAAAATTTAATGTGTTTATAACAGCATATAACAATAATAAGGTAAGAGTTTTAGTATGTTGTTGGGTAGGTAAAGAAACAGACATGAACAATGATATAAGACAAGGATGTTCTATGAGTAGTATTTATTTGCTTTAGTTATGAACATAATAGTTATTGAAGTTAATCAAAAAATGAAGAATGCAAAGCATACAATTTATACAGGTGTATAATGCTAACAGTACATAAGGTTATGTCATACATTGATTATATAATTACTAAAAACAGAGGATGGATGAGAGAAGTTATAATCTATTTGACTGATTGGTTAATTCATTACAGCCAAATGACACCTTCAGGTGCTTCTGCAGTAACATCCTACTGATGCCTCTTGGCATCAAATATTGATTGTTCATATTTGTATCAATAATTCCAAAATCATACTTACATACAAAGTATTAAAAGATTTTATCTTAAAGCTTAGAGAATGGCAAACTCAACAGTATTGATAGTGGACCTCTGTCTAGTGTAAGTAAAGAGATATTAATCATTGTTTATATAATATTTATTTACATTGTCATAAAGTTCATGTTTTTCTAAATATCTCAACAACCAAGTAGCACAGACAGAACTCCTTTGCCTAATATGACAGCTCTCAGCTGGATAAACAAAATGCTTCTGATAGTATCTGTGAATATTGAGTGGTTGCTGAGTTATTGTAAGTCGTTTAGAAAATATATGACTTATAAAATTCAGTTTAAGACCTACAACCTAAGAATCCTGCCACTATAAAAATAGTCTGCCCAAAAGAGTTTGTCATTTATGCTTTTTAGTAACCACTATGGTTCCAGAGATATGAACATTTGTTTGAAATGTGAAAACATAATTTATTTCTTCAAAAATCTTTAGGCTCCACCTTGGAAGTTATAGCACAAACTTCCTGAGCTCCACTGTGGTGAATGAGTTAAAGAAAGTAAGCATGACCTTAAATAAATAGAAAAGTAAAGGAATGGGAGATACAATTAAAATATAAGGAATACAATTTTGCATGAAATAAATATCTGTTTTAGGGATACATTTTGATAAAGAAAGTAACAGAAAGGAAAGAGATACAATATTAAAGGAATTTAAAGACATTTGTGTGCTATGGAAAATGTATAGATTAGCTTTTTAAAAAAGTAAGTTTGATTAATTCAGTTTTATTAGATAATATAGTATATTTATCAAGTGTTATTATGATTCCTAAAATGCATGAGAATTTTTTGTTGGAAACAATTTTTTCTTTTATATGTAGATCTAGATTAAACCCTGTAAAAAGAGGTATAGTGTACATGAATAAAGGAGGAGGAGGAACAGGACTGCTTAGACCAATAGTATATGCTGTTTCATTAAATTTATATACAATTTTAAAATGGTTAAATGAAAAAGATGCAAATTTAGTAAAATGAATATTTAAATATAAGTATGAGGAATTGTGGAAAACAATAAAGAACAATAAAAGAGTAAATAAAATGCCATAATGAAGAAACAGAGAATTATCAACAAAAGATAAATGTGAGGAAAATAAAGACTGAAGTGGAAGAAAATAGAAAAATATAGCACAGAAACATTTTGAGAAAATATTATACTGTTAATCTATGGGAGACTATTTCACAAGAAAAGATCAGAGCAATTAAAGAAAGAAATGGTGTAGTTTTTCATGTTGAATGATTTTTATGGTGACTTGAAATTAAGAAATTGACAGTAAAAGCAAATATGCCTTAAAAAAGAAAAGTGAAACAATATGTTCATATTGTGGTGAGGAAGAAACAACAGAACATGTTTTTTGAAATGTGAGGAAGTCAACAACTATGGTATTGATTATATACAGAAAATCTGGGGGGAATTTTAAGGATAATGGCAATATGGATATGATTGAATACGGTTATTATAAGAACATAAGTAAAAAAAATAGATACTGATAAAAAGTGTTCTAAGCAGCATGGGTAATATGGAATGAAAGACTTAATGAAATTATATTTAATGGAAACTGGATATTGTCATTAATATTAAAAATTATTAGATTATGGTTTTGGAAAAAGGAGTGGTGGTCAAAGTAAGAAGCATGTTTGTTTGTTTGTCTTTCGGCTTTTCCCTGTAAGGGGTCGCCACAGTGGAACCCCGGTCCGCTAATGATTGGCAGTAGATTTTTACATAATGCCAAGGTGCCAGTTCGATGCCCAACCTTCAATGAAGGCACACCCATTTACACATGCATGTCTTTCGAATGCTACCCAACAGCGGGGAGGACATGCAGATGCCACACAGAAGGCACTCCCAAGCCAAGCCAAGAATCGAATGGGAGAACCTCTTGCTGTGAGGTAACAATGCTACCGCCGTACCACCGAAGTAAGAAACATGTAAGTTTGTATATTAGTTTGAGGTGTAGAAACATGAAAATGAAAATTACTTTAATGTCTATAAATTGCCACATTCCAAAGACACGCAATAGGTGGATTAGGCACTCTAAATTGGTCATAGCTGTGAGTATGCATGTGAGTGTGTGGTGTGGAAGAAGTACTGTGGTAAGGCTAGCAGGCCAGCAGTGTAAACCTTGGATCTAGATTGTCACTGTTGAAGTGACACCCTGACCTCATGTGCAAAATATGGGAAAAAGAGGTTGTGGATGGCTGGATGTGTATATATATATATATATATATATATATATATATATGGGTCCCTATCAGATCGTCAAAATTTCAATTCACCTAACTGTCATTTAGTCTAAACTTCATTACATCGACAAGCATTTGCCCCCGTCCCCAATGTTGTGCGACCCTGGAGTTGATATATATAGTTAGGGGGGGTGTGGGGGGCACAGCCCCCCACATTGGGGGGTGGGGGGGGCGAAGCCCCCCACCTAAAATGCTTGTCGATGTAATGAAGTTTAGACGAAATGACAGGTGAATTGAAATTTCGACGATCTGATAGGGACCCATATATATATATATGTTTTACATCTACCTGAGCTACCACCAACTCAAGCAGGTGGGGCCTTGGTTTAATCTGTCATCCAAAAGACAGCATACTTAGCAGTGCCGCACCCCATTTATGTTGCACTACAGTGTCAATATTCGATCTATCTGGTGTGAGAATAGAACCATAACCTTCTGCACTAAAGGTAAGTGTGCTACCTGTTGTGCCACTGACACTAGAATTGTTCTTACTAAGCTGAAACACTTTAGAAAATTAGCTATTCAGTAACACAGGGGCTGTGTTAGATCTTAAAATAATAAGAAAAATAAAATGTAATGCATACTGACCTCATATTTTCCACCACTATGTTTCTCATAGTTATTTTCATGGTACTATCTCAAAACAAATGGGAACATCCTTACTTGCAGCCCCTACTTTCATTTTCAATATCTCTATATTTCTATCTCCATCAGTAACAAGAGATATTTACCTACGTATTTCAGTATTTAGACTGTCATAATTATTGCTGGATATCCTGTGATATCTCATTTATTGGAAATCATTAAAATGAGATAAAAACAACTAATGGGATCAGCCAATTAATGGATTTCCCTTTAGCTGTAATAGTTGTAATTTATAGCCCACCTCTTGGTTCCATAAGATCTTTAGATTTTATCTTACCACCACTGTATTGTACCTCTACAGTGATTTGTCTGCTATGGTATACTTTCACTAGCTAAATGTAAGCATGATTTTGTTCCTAGTAGCTCACAGCCAGAGACATGAAGCCTTTTAAACCCTTTTCCTTGCTGAGTTACACAAAAATAGCTTCCCTTTTCTGACTGACCCATTCCGCACTTCTTATTGCTCTTCCACTGAACTTGTATTCACCAAAATTTACAATCTCTAAATATTAGTGCCCATTCATTTGTGAAGTAAATCCACTTTTCTTCACCATCACTTCCTCGGCATTAGTAAAGGACAATACTCTCTGCATGGAAAACACTTTCAATACTGCTGGAAAAGTCTCATATTTCACCCTGAGTCACTTACATTCCTTAACAGCATTCATGAAATGTAGTAGCTACTGAACAGTCATACTTGTGATCCACGTGGACTATGCAAGCTGCAACAGTAAATTTTCCCCTTGGTGTCACAGTTGCCACAAAAATTTTTTATATGTTGACAAAAATTGCAAAATCTTCTCATCTCAAACAAATGATTTTGTCCACCCAAATCAGTGCACTGATTTTTTGTATTAAGACTCACATACCCACACAGACTGTAATACAAATGGTGTGGTATACAGAGCATCCTTTATGGAGCAAGAGAAAGCATGCAAATTCAAGATCAGGATTCAAGAATAAAATAATTAGATCAGATCTTTTTAAGGTACTACAGGTGAATACGGTTTATGTTTCATGCATTAGAAATGGTATTTCAAATGGTAGAGGTGAAAATTAAAAATTATATTGGTTTACTTCAGTATTACTCACAATTAGTACAAAAGTCCTGAATTAAAGTAATATTTTAGTTTTAAACTAATTTTGAAGGTTAGGCTACTGAAGCTAATTGATCATCTTAGAAGTGTTAATTGAATCGCATTTCTGGTTAAACTGTGTGACCCAAGTATATGTAGCTGAGATGTTTCATACCTTTTCAACACAAAGGCTTATTCATGGCAGTGCACTTTGCTGTCATCTATTTTTTATTTATTATAGGCATATTGGTCTTACTAATCTTGGGAGACCAGTTATGCTCTTCGCAGTGCCATTATAAAGACTTTTGGTTTAGAATGGTGCCATGGAGACAACTGGGTATGCTGGTATCAGCTAATATAATACTACCTTCTCTTTTCTTATTTGGAACTTTATGGGAAGAATACCTGAATCTGGTGATTTGCAACACACACCTCAAACAAATCAGAATGTTCCCACTGAAATTTATATGCTTAAACTCTAAACATAATGCTTTATCTACTCCTATCTATACCACTCCTTTCCATCCTCTCACTATCCACATCCTACCATAATCCCACACCCTACATACACCCTAGTCCCACCCTTCCACTCTCACACACCCTAAACTATAAACCCTTCTCCCTGCCAATAGCACCCCCCCCTTTCTCACATCATTTTACACACCTCTTCAAATACAAACACCCACCTCTCTACCGCAAAACTTACCCTTCTTCTCTCAGGTGATATTCATCCTAATCCTGGTCCTTTCACTAACTCTTCTCCTACTATCACTCCACTAACTTCTACCTCTTCCCATTTCTCCTCACTATTACATACCACCTCATCTACCAGACACCTCAAAATATTTGCATAAAATATTTGTAGTACCCTAAACAAGGTCCCTGAATTACACTCTTGAATAACTCTACACACTCCAGATATCCTCTGCATCTCTGAAACATGCCTAAAACACCACATACCAAACAAAGAAATTCTACCTCTGGGACCCCTGGATACAACATCTTCCCCAAAGACAAACCAATTAAAAAAGGTGGTGGGGTAGCTATACTTTACACAGAACACTTCTCAGTCCATCCCCTACCTTACTCCCCCCAGCTATCACCCAGATATGATTCTCATAGTCAACTGTAACTTAAACAGGCATAAAAAGATAGCCATTGCTGCAATATATATACCTCCTGGCAATAACATCCCTATACTAGAACACTTTCTTCCCTGGATCTCTCTAACCATCTCCTACAAAAGAATTATTCTAGGGGATGTTAACATCGACTGGAATACTCTTACCTCTAACTGTCCCAATGATGCCATTAATCTATACTCTCTCTCCCAACTCATCACCTCACTTACTCATTCTAATCAACATTCTAATACTAGCTCCACTCTTGACTGGATACTTACCTCTCACCCCAACAACTATCATAACATCGCCACACTCCCTGACAATCTTAGTGACCATCACCCAACCTCCATCCATCACCTGTCTCAACCTCCTAAACCTCATAAATATAAGGACTGTCGAAATCTGACTTTAAACCTGATATATTTAACCAAATACTCTCCTCTATAAATTGATCTTTTCTATTCAACCTCACCCTCGAATAAGCTGTCCTTTCAATTCAACAGCATCTTCCTTAACACCCTTAATTCCCTGGCCCCTATCAGAAAGATTAGGGTTAAATCCAACTATGCTCCCTGGTTAAGCAAATAAGCTTTCTCCCTCATGCAAAAGAGAGACAATGCATGGAAACTAGAATAAACTCAAAACACCCTCTAGTCTCCAAAACTATAGGGAACTACGGAACACTGCAAAAAAAAGTGTCACCCTTGACAAAAAATCATTTATCTAGACCCACAAAGAAGCCCACACTCAAACACCCTCAAAAATCTGGAGTACTATCAACAAACTCTTAAACCCAGGGAACCCATCTCCTCCTAAACCATTCCCTAACAGCTATCCACTTGAAACCGCCACTCTTCTGAACTCCTCCTTTATTAACTCCATACAGAACCTAATTAAACCAAACACGGATACCTGCCTTGACTCTCCTCACCCCTCCACTGATAAAACTCCTTTCTCTATCAAGCCTGTTTCCACCTCCATCATCAGATCACTACTGAATAAATTAAGACCCTACTCCACTTCTACTGACAACCTGCCTTCTCTATACCTCAAACTCACTGCCACTTCTATCGCCTATCCAGTCTCCATCCTCATCAATAGATCAATTCAGGAAAATGTTGTCCCTAATATCTGGAAAAAGTCCTATATTATACCCTTACATAAAGGAGATAACTCCACTGACCCCTCTAATTTCAGGCCTATCACGATTCTATCCCCTCTCTCTAAGATTCTGGAAAAGTGCTTACACAAGCAGCTAATCTTATATCTCATTCAGGAAAATTTCTTCACTCCATCACAACACGGTTATGACCATATCATAGCACAGCTACAGTACTTCTGTCCTTCACTAACTATATAGCTACATCTCTTAATAATAACAAATTAGTGTCATGCCTGTTCCTCAACCTTTCTAAAGCATTTGACAGTGTGTCTCACAAACTCCTTCTCTCCAAGCTCTCCCACTTTAATCTATCTTTCTCTACTCTATCCTGGTTCTCTTCATATCTATCAAATAGTGCTCAGTCAGTCAAACGGCTGTCTGCAACCTCACCTTTCCTTCCCATTCAAACTGGTGTGCCCCAAGGCTCCATCCCGGGCCCACTATTATTTAACATCTTTACTAATAATCTCTACCAATCATGCCCCCCTCTCTCCATGCTCATACAATATGCCAACGACTCTACCATCATCACAACCTCTGACAGTCTACCCCACCTACTTGCCCTAACTCAAGACACTCTTCACTCAATTGAAAGATGGCTCACAACTAACCAACTCCTACTTAACCTCAATAAAACAAAACTACTTCTCTTCCTCCCCAATTCCTTCCAGCACCTCAAAACCTCCTTCTCATTTTCTTCTCTAAACAACACTACTATTAAGGTCAAATCTCACACTAAACTTCTTGGTGTTTTTATAGATGACGAACTTAAATTCGACATCCACATCTACAACTGCATCAAGAAGACACACCAAAAACTAGAACTACTGTACATAAATAAAAAATTCTTAACGCAAGAATCTAAATTGTCCCTAGCTCAAGCCTACCTACTCTACTATATGCTGCCCCAATCTTCACTTACCTCCAAAAACATTTGTCAACCAAGCTCGAGCTTATCTCCAACAAAATTGCTAGATTTACCATTAATCTCTCCTATCACTCACATCACTGCCTCTCCTTCAAAAACTCCAATGACTAGCATAATCAACTCTTCCTGCCTCAACTCCTTCTGACACATACTATCCTACATTAACCCACAGCCTATCCATCTCTAGCAACCATCATCTCTCCTGATGTCCCCAATCGTGAACTTTGTAGCTCCAACTAGCACCTCCTTCAAATCATCAAACCTAATAAAGCTATAGGAAAATGCTATATAGCCACTCAATTAGCTCCTCCTGGAACCAGCTTCCTCTCCATATCAGAACTATCCAAAACCCAGCTAACTTTAACTCACTATAAATGAATATCTGCTTAACTCCTGGAACTGCCCCTGTAAAGACCCTACTTGAACTTTCCCTCCTCTGCCTCCTCCACCCCCTCTTTCTTTAACCCTGCCTACTCTGCCCCCCCTTCTGCCACTATTTCTCACTGATACCTATTTCCTATTTGTATTCTAGACTCTCCTGCTCTTTGACCTTTCCCTTCCACTATACTCTAATCTTCACTCTATACTTCTACCTCCTATCACTCCCTCCTCTTTCATTATATACCCCTCCTTTTCTTTCACTTTGTGCCTGGATCTCTCTCTCTTTGATACCCTTATGCTTCACTACACTTATGCGTGGCTTAGTAATTTGCCATCCAATGTATGATTTTCATTATTCATCCTGTACTTATAAGGCACACAATAGTATATTTCTGTGTTTAATTATTCTCCTCTTCATACATTGTAAAAAAATGTAATCACTTTTTTGTTGTATGTATCTCCTCTCGATTGTATGTTTAAATGCATTACTGACTGATTGTATCTATAAATATTTTATTGATTGTAAAAATTATTTGCTGTAATGGAGCTTTTCTCTTCGGGGCTCTGCTGAAAAAGAGCACCTGCCCAGCCAGACCAACCTGGTTAACAAATGGCAAATAAATAAAATAAATAATATGCGTCTCTATATATATATATATATATATATATATATATATATATATATATATATATATGGATTCATATCACTTCACTGAAAGACCATTTCACTGAGACCAAATCAACTAAAGTTCATTTCACCGACAAGTAGTACTCTAAGGCAAGTCAAAGGTATATGTCCTTTTTCCCAATGTAATGTGATCCTGGTGTTAGTATATATAGTTAGGGTTGTGTGGGGGGCACAGCCTCCCACATTGGGGGTGTGGGTGGCGTAGCCCCCCACCTAGTTGGGTTTTACCAAATAATGTAAAACAAAACCAGACAACAGAAAACCAAATTAAGTGGGGGGCTACGCCCCCACACCCATAGTCGGCCTTAGGCATCGGCCAATTAGGTGGCCGCCTAGGGTGCCGCTGTAGCAGGGGCACTTTTCCATTATTTATTTGGTGTAAGAGCAAAGCACTGAACACACTCGTAGTTACCAGGAACCAAAACCAAAGCTAGTAGAAGCAGATGAATTGCCTAAGATGTATTTGAACAAAACTTCAATCAGCAATTTCAAACGTAAAGTTGAAAAGTCACTTTAAAGTTGACAAATAGTATTCCAGGACTGTATATAATAAAATAATTTATTCCAATACAAAAGACGTTGAGCGCTTTCACTCGATACACTTGAGCTTCCTCAGAACAATTAAAATGCTCATCAATCACTGTTTAAATACAAGTAATGAAAAGTTTTTTACTTAAAGCAACAGTGTTGAATAACTGATTTACTATAAAAGCATAATACTGTTACAGTCCCTTAATTCTTTACAATAGTACTAAAAATACTTATTTCACAATATGTTCTTATAAAATAAGGAATGTCACATACTAATATTCATATTAAAATATTCCTATTGAAATATATACCTTAATATAAGTAAAAGTAAATAACTTCTACCTAAAACTTCATACAAGATTGTCTATACCATACACTATATTCTTATGAGAATTTACCATAGTTCTAAATATATATATTATAATGGAATTTAGACCTTAAAGATTACTATAACATTAAAACTGTATATTACTTTTTATCACTATGGATGTCATTATAATGACCTGAAAACATTAATTCTTAACCATCAATAGTGGTTTGACTGTGATGTAATCATTAATTCCAGGCCAAGTCATGGCGTCTGTGTATATTTGCCACCAATATTCTTTGAATGCCAACCAGTTCTTTATGTTACCCCCCCTCGGGTTTGGTTTTATTTTCTCCAGGATGGCAAATTTAAAAGTGTGTTCTATGCCTACATCATTTATATATGCTTAAATAACGATTTCTTCCATCCTTAGTTTTAATGCTATATAAATGGGAATATATTCTTTTCTTAAATTGTCTTTCAGTCCTACCAATATAATAAGCTGGACATATATTACACTTAGCAATGTATATAATCATACTGGTAAGACAATTACCATATACTGGTCTAATTACAGTTCTATTATAATTCTCTAAGACTATTGTATTATCTGTGTATATATGACTACATTGGCATAAGCCCCACATTTACAAGTGTGTTTCATATTATTAATATCACTTGTAAGGCTATTTTCAAATAGATATTTCAAATTCTTACCCATCTTGTACACAAAATGTGGTTTGGGCCCTAAAATCATATGTGTTTCTTCATCCATTGAAAATATTTGCCAATTCTTGTTCAAAATTTCTTTTACTTGATTGGAATATGGTCCATATTGTACTATACATGCTTGTTTGAATAGCATTCCTTCTTTTATCCTTTGCTTCCTTACTTATAATTCCTTCTGTCACTAAACTTTGAGTACCTAGTAGAGATGGGTATTTAAACCCCTTCCTTACTTGTATAGTTCTCTACCTCTAACATCATCTGTTCATCATAACCTCTCTCCCTAAATAAATTCTTTATAAAAGCCAATTCTACTTCTGTTTCCTTTCTATCAGATGTCATTCTCATTGCTCTTATGACTTGCCCCTTATATATATTGTATTTTAACTTGTGAGGATGATTGCTACTGTAATCTAAATAGGAATTTGAAAAGTAGTTTTCCTATTTATTTTGGATTTGAACTGTCCTTCCTCTAAATAAACAAGAGTATCTAAGTATGACTCCCAATGTACTACTCTCATTGGTAAATTTCAAATAATCACTGGACAAATTGAGGTAATTGATAAAACCTTCAAATGTTTGTATGTCGCCTTTCCATAAGATATACAAATCATCCAAAATCATGAATAATATTGTATGTTAGCAAAAATGAGCTTTCAAAAATGGTGTTCTCTTCCCAATCAGTAAGACCAAGTTAGCATATATAAGGCGCCGCTCCCATAGCTACTCCTGGGTCTGCCTGAAAGTTTCCTGAAAGCCTTCATAGTATATAAAGTTATTTTCTAATACAATACTTGTAAGTTCCACTAATAGTGATATTCTGTCCCAAGTCAGTCCTCAATGTTTTCTCAAACTATTGGTGAAAGCCTGTAACCCTTCATCCAAGGATACAAAAAAGATCCACTACATCTACTGATGTAAATAATAGATTCTGTTTGTCTATATTGACTGGGTATTTTTTCAAAAACTCCCATGAATCTTTAGTCAGATGTTTAATCTGAGAATACATTGGTTTTAGTAATTTATCTATTACTTCTCCTATCCTAAAGGTTTTGGACTTACTTCGGATATTATAGGATGAAAAGGGGGGTTTTTTGTGTCCTTGTGAGTTTTCGGAATACCTACTATGGTAGCCAATACTGGATCTGTTACTGACATGTAGTTATACATTTCTTCATTAATTCGATTCTCTAATAGGTAATCTTCCAAAAACATATCAATTCTCCTATAGGCTTGATTTATTTCGTTAATAGATATAGGTTCATAATTTCCAGAATTGTAAAGGATGTCATGTATGATGCCACTATAACATAATGCATCATAAATTACCATCCCCCCACCCTTATCCGGTTTCATAATTCTAATAGTTCTATCACATCTAAGTTCTCTTAACAATATACTTTCTTCACATGTTAAATTCTGATTTGTATTAGTTCTCTTAACTTTCCTATGTAGGGAATATAAATCCCTTACTGATTTTTTCTCATAATTTGTTACATAAGTATGACTAATAGGTATATAACTACTTTTGGTCTTAAATAAATTAGACTGTTCAGATAGCTCATTTTTGTTCTTGAACTGCATAGCTAGGTTTAATTTCCTTGTGAATAATTTCAATTCACTTATGCTATCTACTACATTAAAAGGGCTCGTGGGTATAAATTTCAACCCTTTAGAAAGAAGGGAAAAATGAGCTGTTTCCAACTTGATGTTGCTATAGTTGAAAATCTTAAAATTGTTATACATATATACAGCTCCATCCTGTATAATGTCCTGTTTGGAGACAACACTTGATGCACTTAATATTTTTTCTTCCACCTCCCCCCTTGATTCCATTTTGCTGAATGTGCTTTCCTTTGTACCTGAAAAAAATCCCCCTCTTTCCTATAATAACTTCTATGTGGAATTTTTTCCTGTGTAGTATTATTATTGTTGTAATAACTATTTCCTTCATCAATATCTTCATAATCTGTTCTCCTCCTATACTGCATTTCACCTTTAATGTTCCACTTATAAGCTTCAAGTGACTCATACTGTGCTTTATCTCTGCTTAGCTTTTTGTTTTTCTTATCAAATGCTTTCTGTGCTCTATCATTTGCTATGTCAAATTGTTTAGAATACAAACTGTTCCATTCAGGAAATGCAGTGTCATGTATAATAGTTTGGTTTAAATGTTCTATGTCATTAATACATTTACACAATTTCTCATCATTCAATTTTATAAGTGCCTTCATATATTGAAAACCAAATGAATCAAATAGTGTGTTAAATTCTGCAACAATTCTATGAGTAAGTTCCACACCCATAGGGACTTTAAAAAATCTTAAGCCCATGGGCACTATTTTCAAATTTAAGCATTGATTCAAATAGGCATTATCTAATTTAATTGCATTAATAGTATTCAACATTTTCCCAAACGAAAAAATCATTTCCTTCAATGTCCCGTTTCTATTCAACACTTTGTAATGAGTAGGTGCATCATTTGTAAAATCAAACTTGCAGTCATTATCTACAAAGTCTTTAAGCTTATTATTGTTTGTCGACTTGATTTACAGGTAAATGTCTAGTGCTAGCTCCACTGCTATTTTTTGCCACAATTTGACCATAAGTTTTTGATTTGGTTACCTGGCTGGATTTAGGGCGTGTGCCAGTCCGCTTGGCTTCTTCCGTTAAACGCCCAAATGAAAAATCAAATGTAAAGTCATCCAATGCAGTTACGTTAACATCACACTTGCCTGCATTTTCCGATAAATCAATCATCTCTCTTCCCTGCGCATAACATTTCTGACCATTCGTAAACCCGGCGACGAGGATGATAAAATGTCCATACTATTAAGATGTACCTTAGAATTAGTCCCCATACGAGCTCCGTTTGTTTCCGATATGTTGTTGTGATCCTCTGGGTTCCCAGCCGGTTCACGATAAAACAACGCTTCTCTAGTCATGAACAGTTCCATCAGCTTAGTTATCTGAAACCTCAGCCCGGATATCCGCTATTTCACTGCTGCTTGCAATTGGTGAGTTACAGCCAGGGCTACGAGCGTGATCTACGATCGACATCTGAACACAGCAGCAAAAACTCACAGAAGTAAAAACAGTAAGAGCAAAGCACTGAACACACTCGTAGTTACCAGGAACCAAAACCAAAGCTAGTAGAAGCAGATGAATTGCCTAAGATGTATTTGAACAAAACTTCAATCAGCAATTTCAAACGTAAAGTTGAAAAGTCACTTTAAAGTTGACAAATAGTATTCCAGGACTGTATATAATAAAATAATTTATTCCAATACAAAAAACGTTGAGCGCTTTCACTCGATACACACTTCCTCAGAACAATTAAAATGCTCATCAATCACTGTTTAAATACAAGTAATGGCGCCAAAAGTTTTTACTTAAAGCAACAGTGTTGAATAACTGATTTACTATAAAAGCATAATACTGTTACAGTCCCTTAATTCTTTACAATAGTACTAAAATACTTATTTCACAATATGTTCTTATAAAATAAGGAATGTCACATACTAATATTCATATTAAAATAATGTAAAACAAAACCAGACAACAGAAAACCAAATTAAGTGGGGGGCTACGCCCCCACACCCATAGTCGGCCTTAGGCATCGGCCAATTAGGTGGCCGCCTAGGGTGCCGCTGTAGCAGGGGCACTTTTCCATTATTTATTTGGTGTAGGTAGACCAGGATGGGAGCACCTGGGTGGTGTGGGGGGGCCGTGGAGCCCTTTTGCTTAGGGCACCAGCTGACCTAAGGCCGCTGCTGCCCACACCCCCAACTATACAAACTAACACCAGGATCGCACTACAGTGAAGAAAAGGACATATACCTTTGACTTGCCTTAGAGTACTACTTGTCAGTGAAATGAGTTTTAGGTGAAATGAACTTTAGGTGATTTGGTCTCAGTGAAATTCTCTTTCAGTGAAGTGATACAAATCCATGTGTGTGTGTGTGTGTGTATATATATATATATATATATATATATATATATATATATATATAATTTTCTACTGATATAAATTAGTTTTGTATAGAACAAAAGTATACTGCATGTTCTTAAAACTAACCTCTTTTACATGTCATTTCTAAATATGAACCAGAATTAGGATTTCTTGAATGTCCTAGATATGTTGGAATTAATATTGTAAAAAAGCATGCCTCCAGTTACCTATCGAATTTTTGAAATTTGTGTTTGCCCTGTAGTGTACTCAGATAGTAATACTATTGACCTTTCACTTACTAAAATAATATTTAATTATCAGGCAATACAGTAGGGCATGATGACACTGTCATGAGCATTCACTTTATGTAGCCATAAAAATTGAAAATGACTGCATGGGTATGCTTGTACATATTGCACACAATTTAGCATTGATAATGGCAAATGTGTGTGGAGGGGGATGTGTGCTAAGATCAATGGACATTAATGTTATTAATACAAATAATTTCAATAGCACTGAACTAGGGTTTGCACTTACTGCTTATGCTAAAAATGGTGTGGTATCTCTCAGCAGCTGTTAACATGTGCTTCTGTTTTCTTCCTAGTGCCTGTACAGTGCTGAAATGCTCTGCACTTTATTCAGTGATTTACTATCGTTTGTGCAAACGACAGTCTGTCGGCAGCACTGCTGCCAAAAATCAGAATGTTGTGCATAAAATTTAAATGGATGGAATAGTCGAACACACTTATGTGAATGCAGTAGTGCATTCAACTATCTGCACTGAGATCATGGTACAGTGGGGATTGGAAATTCATCCATATCCCCACTGTAGTGTGATCTTGGAGTTAGAATATATTAGTAGTGAGGAGTGTGGGGGGCACGGGGTGCAGGGGGGCTTGCCCCCCTGCAAAAACATGATATGTTGTTTAGGAGTCTGATTTACATCAGCTCCTATATGGCTATCATGTGATGGTTTCAGTAACAATGTCGACTCAAATGTGTTGATCATTTGGGTCGACATTGTGGCCATTTGGAATGTTTGTGTTCGGTTTTACTTTTCGTTGTTTCGAATGGCAAATGTTTTGCCATTCGAACAAACAATAGTAAACCGTATTGAGCAGTTGTGCAAGTAGGTTTCCACTGCGGTTACTATGCAGCAGCTTTTCTCATTGATCTTCTGTATTTAGTGATTTTTCTTTTCTTTTTTTTTTGCCTCTACCAGTGATCTAATCAGATCATACCACAGAAAATGTCTATTCATGAGAAATATCTATAAGCAGCAAAAAGAAATGATGGACTCAGACACAGCACAAGGGTTCAGAGGTGTGCAAATGATTAATGAAAACACAGAAAAGCAGGAAGAAACACCTCCGGAAGTGTCTTAAAAGATAGAAGTACAGCTTGAATTGTTGCAAAAACAGATATGAGAAGAAGTAAAACCACGGGAAGTAGCCCAGTCAAAGTTATAAAATAGCAGAGAACTAGAAGAAATACAGCAAAATATACGGGCAGCTTCTTCAGTTTGCTAAAAACTGAAGACTGAGAAGTTATATTTATTTGATATAATTAATACATTTTTGGATATGCAGAAAGCTCATTACAAACTATGATGTTATCTATATACTACATAAACATGCATGACTATGTCATACAGGTAACTATATATATTTTAAAAAAGATAGAGAGAGGGACTACTGCTATAGCTAAGGGGAGTGTATTTTACATGCTCTATTTTCTCTGTCTTACAGACCTCAAGGTGGCCTGAATAACATCCACATTTTCTTTATCATTTATCATTTGTAAGAATCTCATATATTTAAATGATGCAAAGTACTTTAACTTTACCTATATTATACAAAATGATGGGTTAAACAAATCAGATGCTGGAGTTAAAATTCCTGGGAGAAATATTAACAATCTCACATATGCAAATGATACCACTCTAATAGTTGAAAATGAAAAATAATAACTGAACAGCCTGTTGATGAAGGTGACAGCAGAAAGTACAAAAGCTGGTTTGTTACTCAGCTTCAGCTTTATCAGTTCTTAGCAAATAGATGTATATTATATATCAGAGCTGTTGGACATGCTCCACTTAAAGAAATCCCAATCCCTCCGAGCTACATGCTCTAGGGACTTAAACCTTGTCACCGCAATAAATAGAACATGCTGGAGGGATAGATTCCTGTCCCAGAGACTTCCCATACTCTGGAACAGACTACCTATCTATGTGAAACAGAGCTCCTTGATGATTGGATGGTAAATGGGAAATTCACCCCAGGGATCATTTCTGTGGCTCTGCTAGACAGGGGCACAGGAAAATAATTTTCTTGGGTGGCGAAAGCCAGGGTACATTTTTTGGCTAGGCTTATATAGGCCCTAGGGCCAATAGTCTAGTGCCTACCTATGAACCTATACTGTAGCATTTGTTTACCAGGAAAGTGTGACCGGACCATGACAGGCTCTCTTTCAGCAGAGACCTGTGGAGATAAGCTCCACAGTTAACAAAATTTCCAAGATTTCATGTCATACCATACAATACAATACATCAAATGTTAAATATTGCATACACATACAAAAATTAGTGTGTGTGTGTGTGTGTGTGTGTGTGCATACACACACACACACACACACACACACACACACACACACATATATGTATATATATATATATATATATATATATATATATATATATATATATATATATATATATAAACAAAAGGAAAATAGAGATGAAATAGATCCTAGGTATCATTATATTACACAGAGTTATATTTCAGTTTTAAGAAGTAGTAGTGATAATGTTTAGAACTCCCATGAATGTAACAGACAGGTGACATAGAATGTGAGTAGGTCATTATTACTAGATAGCAAATTGCTTGATAAGGATTGTTTGGTAAGAATTTCTAGGCGAGGTTAAGCTATTTGGTCTTCCGGTGAAAGCCCAAAAGCTAAATTTATGCAGGAAGACCAAAAGGACACTACAGATATAAGACAGATGGATGGATAGAGTTGTCAGAGTATTTAACCAGATTTTCCATAGCTGGGGAAGAAGTGGAGGCAGTAAAAGATTTTGTTTTTATTTTGCTGAACTCAAACATCTCTGCCCATGGTTATTGCACATATTTAATTAAAAGACACCTGCTTTTTTGGAAGGAAAGCTATGGCAAACTGGATAAGATTTTAAAGAGAAAAACATCACATTTTCAACAAAAGTCCCTATATGGATTCCCCCAGAGTAACATACAGTTGTGAGAGTTGGACTATGAGCAAGACTATGCACTAAAAAAGGATGCATTTCAACTCTACTACTGGGAGAAATTTTGAGAATTCAGTGAACCGTAAAAAGACTGAACCAGTCAATACTTAAGGAACTAAATTTAGATTGTTCACTGGAAGGCCTGATAGTAAAACTAAAAGTCAGATTCTTTGGTCATGTAATGTAAAGACAAGATCCACTTGAGAAGACCTCAATGCTGGAAAAGATTGAAGGCAAAAGAAGAAGGGGCAACAGAAGCTAAGGTGGTCAGGCAGCATTACTGAAGTAATGAATATGAATTTGCAGGAGTAAAAGAAGCAGTTTTTGGCAGACAGACCAAGTGTCATTAGGTCCTTGATGTCACAAAGTGTCAGATCAAGTAAATATCTATATTTTTCTCTACTGGCTATTTCTCTTAATTCACCTGTAATTCTGCAAATAGTGTCAACATCGTTATGTACTTACTGTTTTGTATATTCTTCCACTGCCATCATCAATTAAATGTACAAAACAGTTACAGTACACTGGAGTATTATTTTTTAACTAGAGCATTAACAGTATAATGATCCTTCTTTTTCATTTTACAACTTTTAAGGATTTTCATTTATAGTGAAAAAACAAACTCCTTACATTGTGCATACCACATAAATGCTTCAAGCTAACTGATAATGAAATGAAAGCAAGGATGCATACTAATACAATACCCAATTAATAATAATAAAACATCATGTCACTATTATTATTACAGTAATGATGGAAGAGAGAACACAACGGCAAATATTCAGCAAGAATGATAGAATTAAGAAAGTAACAGCAAGTAAGTAAAACAAAACAACACAATAAAGATAAATCTAACTTTCCATAATTAAAAGCAAAGACAAAACAAATGGTGCACACATATTTATTTATCCAGCATGACACAAACAATGCTAAAACAAAAAGAATGAAATAAATATATGACTGTGTAATTTATTTTATTTAAAAAGTTATTGAATAATAGCACCAACGCATGTTTGCTTGTAGAGAAAAATAAAAAAAAGCCTCCTCCTCACCCCCTTTATATCCTCTCCTCCAATGGCACCAAAATCGAACCTATAGACAACACTAAACTTCTAGGAGACACACTAGAAAGCTCATTAAGATGTGACAAACACATAGCCTTAACAGTCAAGAAAATACATATCAAACTTAGTTGCCTATATAGATCCAGAACTTTCATTACCCCTCACACCAGACTTGCCCTTGCTATAATCCAACTTCTGTCCACACTTCTATTTGCCTCCCCCATTTTCACCAACCTTAGAAAATCAGAACGGTCTAAACTAGAGACTTGCTACTACCAAATTGCTCATTTTGCTGCTAACCTCCCCAATAGAGTCCACCACTGCACTGCCCTTAAAAAACTTCACTGGCTAGAACTGCCACATCTTCTAACACTTAATCAACTGACAATTGCCCATAACATCATTTATCATCCAGATGCCTGTCCATCATTAAATAATCTAATCCAACCCTACCACGCATCACGTGCTCTCCACTCATCCAACAAACTACTCCTAAAAACTCACAAATCTAGTAACTCTGTTGGTGACTCTCTTTTTGCCAATCACATTGCAAAATCCTGGAACTCTATCCCTCATTACATACTCACTACCCCCATCACCATCAAATTTAAACTACTACTCAAAGAGCACCTTATCAATAACTGGCTCTGCACCTGTATCACCCCTAGATAATCTCCTCCTTCCCACTCTACATTATTCATTTAGTTTTTTTGGTTCTTCCTCTCTTTGTTGCCATATGTCAATGGATTGTTCTTGGTGTTCTGTCATTTGTGCATTATAATTGATATTAATGAATAACTCGTACTACTGTTATTCTAATATCTAATTTTGCTATTTTTTCATTATGAATGTTAATGTTTTATTTCTTTCTTGTAAAACATATGTATATCTTTGGAGCTTTTCTCCCAGGGCCTCCACTGAAAATGGGCTACCAGCCCAGTCGGACTATCCTGGTAAACAAATGAAAAATAAATAAATATAGAAAGAAAGAAAGATAGACTAGAAAGTAGAGAAATAACATGGGGCACACTGCTTGCAAGCTAAGATTGAGGAAATCAAATCAAGGACTGCAGGATGAAGCACATTAGCAGCTCTTTACCATCTGTGCCAAATAGCAAGGCTTATACATACCCAACCCATGTGGAAGAAAAGAGAAGCGGCTGCAGAGGGTTAGCTGCAGCCCTTGGGTAGGTGTTAATTGACCAAATGTACCATCATCTATGTATTCATATCAATCTATGAAGATTCCATGTAATGCTTATGTTGTAAAAGATATTTTGTCTATAAACAAAGAATGAGACATATTTAAAGTATTAATAAATATTAAACTGTAATATAACACTGTGTCAAGACATTATTCAAATGTTATTCAGTACTCACATGTGAATAACCCAGAGAATTTTTATTTCAACTACACTGGTTGAATTTTTCATATATATTAAAAATCACAAATGCAATTTCAAGATAGTATTTCAGGAGTTTAGGTACCCTTCTGAGTCATCATGAAAGGGTTTGGGGCCTGGAGAACAGCAGTGGAGAGATGTAGATTATTTTCATGTACAGCTAAATATCAAGAGAGATAAATGGACTTGTCTTTTGATGAGGCCTATTTTTTTTTTATTTCACAGACAGATATAAGTAGACTATGCCTACACACAAATGGTGAGACTGCAGGCCAGGGCTCCCCACAGTGTCATTAAAAAACTTTACTAGTATCTTAAAAGACCACAGCACACAAAAACTAAAATAAATAAATAAATAAATATATATATATATATATATATATATATATATATATATATATCTTTTTAAGATATCTTGAAATTTTCTGCATTACTAATGTCTTTGTATCAAAGTAAGTGGTTATTATTAACTTCTAATTTGTTATACCACAAAGTGTCTGCCATGGGTAGCATGGTTTTGTTTTACAGTCAATAATTTGCCTCCCTGATGTCATTTTAGATTTAGAGGGACAGAGAAAAACTCTATGATAAGAAGATTGTTTACGGTGGTTCTGTCTCACAGGTTCATAGGTATATGGTAGGCTAATGAGCAGTGGGACCTTTACAAACTCAGCCATGCAAACCAAATGTATCCCACAAGTTTTTTGTGGCTTAGACATTATTTTAAGGGGTGTATGTTAGTTAGGGCATGATTTAATGTCTGCCTCTGTCCATCAGTGGAATAGGTGTCAAACCAGGGGTGAGTTTCTGATTTCCCACCAACTGGCCCAGGTTGAGTTTGAATATGGTTAGGGAAGGGCTCTGCTTCACATGGCTAGAAATCCTATTCTAGAGAATGGGGATTCTCTGAGATAAATACCTGTCTCTTTATCTTGTCCTATTTAAGTCACAGGCAATGTTTAAATCCTTAGATCTAGTAGTTATGGTGCAGTTCATTTGCAGCTATGCAAAAGGCACACAGAGCGGGATCCAGGGATGCCTTGTATGCCAGCCATAAATCAACTCTGAGCAGTCTGTAGGAAACAGAGTGCAGAGAGAGGGCTTTGAGGCAATCTGTAGAGGATATTGTGCTTACGCCCTGTATTCATTTTGTGAGAAACTTATCATATTTACCCCCCGAGAATATTACTTCCATAAACAAATCACAGTTCACTATACTTTCCCAGACCAACAGAAAAATTGAAGTTGTCAGCCACACTAAATTGTGGAAAGGAAAACCTAAAATTTGACTCTCACATACAAAACAAAATTAATAAAACACACCAAAACTAGGTATTCTCTACAGGCATAAACCTTTCCTTTCTCCCCCACTAAGCAAGTACTTGCTACTACTTATCTAATTCATTCTCTTATCTACTGTGCCCCTATGTTTATTAACCTGCTAACCTCCCTAAAAACAAACCTTGAAACATGTTATAACAAAATTGCCAAGTTTGCCACAAACGTCAGACATTTTACACACCACGGCAGATCCCTATACTACTTGAACTCCCCCACTATCTCAACAATCTGCAACTAACCACAACCTTAAAAATAATTTTCAAACCCTTAGTTTGTCCTGCCTTAAATTCTGTATTTACCGCTACCTTCCCAGTAGGTCTCTTAGATCTGAAAAACACCACCTGTTGCAAACTCATAACCCCAACCTACTGGCAAGCCAACTACTTTACTCGTATGTGGTAACCAAAGTTTGGAATGCCCTTCCTTTAGCAAATTGAACCACTCTGAATCATGCTTCTTTCAAAACATCTTTGCATGGATATCTCTCTGCTAACTGGATCTGTACTTGTACTAAGACACCTTCTTCCATAACCTGTCAATTCCTTCTTGTATACACTCACACCTCCAAATTACTCTTAACAATTAAGTTTCTGCAGATATCTTAATTACACCTGCATATTTTGCCACATTTTTCACTCTTTATTTAGCGTATCAGTATCCCTAGTATTGCATTTAATCATACTCTCCAGATGATTTCACTCTGTGCTCTACCCTCTGCTTGTACTAACTGCTAATCTTTGCTTTTTCTTATATTTTTCATGTAAATTCCTTATAGCCAATTCTCCTTAAATGTTATATTTCATGTATTTTTTATAGAATTAGTTGCCAATGTGTTTTTCATGTAAATTCTATTTAGCTATTTTTTTTTTTGTAAAATGCTTGTCCTGTGTACATTTTCATAGTGTTAATTGTATTTTCTTATGGAGCATTTTCCCCAGACCTCCACTGAAAACTGGCTGTCAACAGCCCAGTGGACAATCCTGGTAAATAAATGCCAATAAATAAAAATAAACCTCTGTGGACATTTCAGTTGTTACATGAGCCTGGTTAGGTTCATACAGAAAGGAGTGTTATACTCAGTGATGGGTCTGATGTTGGCCAAGTACAGTGGCACAATGACTTCCTTGTATCTAGATGCCATGCTCTTACTTATCTGGAGTCAGTGTTAGCCTCGCTCCTCTCACCCTTGCTATGCTTGGGCTCGCTCCTCTCCCTTCCCTGCCCCCAAGTCCCACCCACCCCACACTACTGCTAGATTTAAACCAAGTTTAGCCATGCCCCTTGTGCTAACTAACAATCAATGCCTCATACATCACTAAACAGCCCTCTCCCCTTGACCCATTTCCTTCTCTTCCATTCCACCACACCCTGTTAGCATAGTCAACCATCATAATTGTCCAGCCCCCCTTACAAAATGCAAACAAGTAAAAAATACTAATTACCCTACTACCTCTACTATTTCTATTTTACCACCTTACTGCCTATGAACAAAAACTTGACCGTGCTATTCACTACCCAAATGGTCAAACAGCCACCCATGACTCCACACATAAGACCAAACACTTTACCATCCTCCACACACCCAATCTACCACCCTCAACAAAATATCACCCATGTAAAGCCACAAAACGTAATCCTAAACACAAATACTATATAAAACTTATAAACAAACTCCTAAGGCTTAAAGTATCCTGTCACTATAACCTTATAATACACAGGAACATTCATCCCAACCCTGGCCCACATACACCCAATAACCTTCACTCCCCTACCACAACCCCCACAGTCAAGCTACCCCTTTCTATTCCCACTAGTTCCCTCCTTGCATTTCACCTAAATATTAGAAGTATTAACAATAAAACTCCCAACCTACACACCCTCCTAGCAACCCACTCCCCAGACATTGTGTCTTACAGAAACCCGGCTAAAACCAAATACTACTGATAATGAGATACTACCTCCAGGCTATAATATTCACTGGCTAGACCACACTACAAGGAAAGGAGGTGGGATAGCAGTCCTTTACAAAAATACTCTAACTGTTAATAGAGAAACCATTCAACCACCCCAATTTAATAATCCAGAACTCTTCATAACCAAACTACAGATTAACCATAATAAATGTTTGAACATCATCTGTGCATACATTCCACCAGGCAACAACATAAACACCCTAGAGGATATCCTTTACTGGTTATCCACTACCTATCCCCAAGAAACCATACTTCTTGGTGACTTCAATACCGATTGGCATCCCTGCTTCTCTGACCCCCCTCACCCCTATAAACTTATCTGGGTTTAAACAGACCATACCCTCTCCCACCAGGATAAACAAACCTGTCAATAGGGAAAGTATCCTAGAATGGATCCTAGTCAATAACAACCCCTGCTGTACACAGCTGGGACTCTCCCTGATGACCTTAGTGAACATCTACTAACCTACATCATAAAACATAAGGCTGGAAACCCCCACCAGACCAAATATAAAACACTTAGAAACAGGAAAAACTTTGACCCTATTATCCTAAATGAACTAAAAGCAGTTGATTAGTCAAAACTAAAATATTTGCCATTAGAAAAGGCTATAGCTCACTTTAACACTAAATTCCTAAGTATCCTTGATTCCCATGCTCTGGCACGTACAATAAAAACTAGATCAAACTCAGCACCATTGCTCACAAAAGATACCAAATCAAAAATCAAAACCAGAAACAGAGCCTGGGCCAGCTGGAGATCAACTAAAGCCCCACTTAACCACTTAAAATATTGTCAACTCAGGAATGAAACAAAAAAAATCTATTTTGCTAGATAAAAAACTTCTACCAAAATCTCCTACAAAAACACCAAAACAACACACAAAAGTTGTGGGCAGGTTTAAATCAACTTCTTCATCCCGGTCATTCTACCACCCCAACCCTGGCCAATCACACCCATAGTTCCCCAGAGACCATAGCTGGTGCTTATAGCAACGTTTTCACTGAAACAATCCAATCCCTAGCAAATCAACTAACCCCCACAAACCCCACCTCTAATTTACCCACTAATCACCCCCAATTTAGCTTCCAATCCATATTCACTAGTTTTATCAAAACACTTATAAAAAAACTAAAACCCACCAACCTCTCTGCTGACCTCCTCCCTGCAGAGTACCTACAGCTGCAGATGCCATTGCATTTCCCATATCGATCCTGATCAACAGAACCTTATCCGAAAGCACCATCTCCTCCGTCTGGAAAATATCCCACATCATCCCACTCCATAAAGGTGGAAGTTCTACAGACATATCCAACTACAGACCTATTGCCATTCTTTCCCCACTAGCCACAATAATGGAGAAATGTGTACACAAGCAACTAATGCAATACCTTACACAGAATAACTTACTATCCAACTCCCAGCATGGTTTCAGGCCACACCACAGCACTACCTAGGCCCTCCTTTCCTTTACTAACGCCATAAACCAAAACAGGAATGACAGCAGGCTATCCTCCACCTTCTTTCTTGACCTATCAACAGCCTTTGATATGGTCAACCATGAACTTCTCATTCTTTGTCTAAAGTCAATTTCCCTTAATAAGCACGCAATGCAGTGGTTTCAGTCCTACCTGACTGGTAGACAACAGGCAGTATTATGGCAGGGCAAACTGTCCAGCCAGCTACCTCTCACACTTGGTGTCCCTCAAGGCTCCTTATTAGGTCCATTACTCTTCTCTATTTTCATCAACAACCTTCACACTGCTATCCCTAAAGCTACCTGCACTCAATATGCAGATGATTCCACTCTGATCTGCACAGCCACCTCCCCATCCAAACTGCAAATTTTAACCCAGAGTACATTTAATACTATTGAAAACTGACTCACCAACCAATGCCTACTGCTGAACCCCAATAAAACTAAACTTCTACTCCACCCCCTCTAGTAGATCCACCACATTCTCATTCTCTGTCACTTCTCACAATGGTACCACTATCTCCCCAGATACCCACACAAAGCTTCTAGGGGTTATCATAGATAATAATCTTAAATTTGACCTACAGGTCAACAAAACCATACAGACCATCAATAGGAAGCTTGGATCACTGTATAGAAACAAGACATTTTTAACCCCACTGGCTAGAACTGCAATCACCCTGTCACACCTACTCTTTACTCTTATATATACTTCACCTGTACTCTCAAACCTCAACACATCTAAACTAAGTAAGCTCTCCCATAGCCACAACCATATTACCAGATTTGCCACTGGCTCCACCTATAGAACCCATCATTGCCAGAACCAGAACCTGAAACAACTAGAGTGGCTAGAACTACCCAGCCTAATTCAATTCAATCAACTCCTAATAGCACACAAAAGTCTACACCACCCTGAGGATACCCCCCCCACTTATAAATATTATTAAGCCATATAGCAACTTGAGATCCCTACAATCAGCCAACAAACTACTGGTCCAAACCCACAAAGTGAATAACTAGTGACATAGAATGATTTCCTTACAAGCTTCGAAACCCAGGTTATTATCTACACAAGTCCAAATCCCTGACAACTGTGTCTACTTTTAGTGGCACTTTATCAATGAGGTAATATCCCTTGGTGTCAGAATTCCCAAATTGTGTTATTATGCATTTATTGACATCAAGTTTTTAAACTGTGTGTTTGGCTGCACTCATTCATTTGTGTTAGACCCTCATGTATGATATTAGTTTCTTAGAGTGTTTCTATGATTGCTTCTGGCTTGCAGACATCTACAAACTTGGTAAGCCAGAGAACTTGACTTCCAAAAAATAGATGCCAAAGAGGAGTGGACCTATCAGTGATCACAGAGCCATGGGGAATGGCACTGGTGACCAGCCTGTTTGTGGAAGTGGTCTCTCCAATCCTAATTTTCTGGGTCCTGTCTGTGAGCCATCTGGCTATCCAACAAGTTACATATGGGTTTATGCCTAATTCTATTAGTTTGTTTACAATGCCTGAGTGGGGCACTGTATCAAATGCCTTAGCTGGGTCAAGGTAGGAAGTATGCACTGTTTTGCCCTCATCCATTACCTTGGTGACCTTCTCAAAGAAGTCCACCAGGTTCAGTAGGCATAACCTGCTTTCGACAAAACCAAACTGGGTTTGGGTTAAGTGACAAAAGGTTTCTTATGTCATTGTTAATTATTTCCATGATAATTCTTTCCATGGTTTTGCATATGAGACTTGTCAGACTAATGGGTCTGTAGTTCCCAGGATCCATTGATAGTCCACCCCTGTGCAGAGGGGTGATTGCTGCAGTCTTCCATTTGCATGGCATGGAGCCTACACATAGGCTATGGTTGAATAGCTGCACTAGTAGCCCTGATAGGTCATGTTTCGGGCTATTTAGAAGGCATCCTAGGATATTATCTGGGCTTACCAAAGCTGTATTATTGACCTTAGAAAGTGCATCTAAGCCTGCTGCCTACCAATAGTTGGAGGTATTATGTTAGATGGTGCTTCCTGGAAGGGTGGCTTGGAGCAGAAGGGGAATAAAGTTGGATTTGAATTTGTCAGCTAGAAGATTTGCTACAACTGCCAGTTCCATGAATATAGCTGTATTTAGCAATAGTTCTACACACTGTTGTGTGCTGCCTTTGAGGTTTCAGACATAGCTAAAGAAGGCCTTATGGTTGTCCTTGGCCTGGAAAACTATCGTTACCTCAAAATTTGCTTTGTTGGATTTAGTTACTCCTCTTAGTTGTCTATTTAGTGTGATGAGACAGTTATCGTTTTTGGTGTTGCACTTTGTAATTTTGGCTATGACTTTTTTCTTTTGTTGTTGCTTAATTTTGAATTCCAGCTGGGTGGTTTGTTTTTTGAGTTAGTTTTGAGCTTACTTCTAGTATGCACAGCAGCAGCTATGCTACCATTGGCAAGGTTGTACAAGAGTTTTTGTTCATAGGTTGGTACTAGGCTATTGGCCTTAGGGCCGATACAAGCTCAGCCAAAACAATTCCCTGGATATTTCTTCCCACAATATTTACTTCCCTTGACCCCTGTCTAGCAGGGTGACTGACATGATCCCCAGGGTGAATTTTCTATCTCCCAACCAATCACCAAGGTTCCCTTTGAAGCGGGCCAAGGAGGCGCTCTTCTTGACATGTATGGGCAGTCTATTCCAGAGTATGGGGAGTCTCTGGGTCAGGAACCTATCCCTCCAGCATGTTTTGTTCATTGTGATGACAAGGTTTAGATCCCTGGAGCGTGTGGCTCTGAGGGATTGGGATTCCTTTAAGTGGAGCATGTCCAACAGATCAGGGTTTGACATGGCCTTGTATGTTAAGCAGAGATTGCCTCTGAGTAGACGATATGCCACAGAGTACAGCTGGAGTTTTTTAGATGGTCAGCATATGGCATCTGCTTTAGGCCTGTGATTCTTTTAGTGAGGTATTTCTATGGCCTTTCCAGCTGTTGCAGATGTCTTGTGAGGTACATACCAAACGGGGCATTGTACTCTATAATGGGTCTAATGAGGGATGAGTACAGTGGAACAATGACCTCCTTTTTTCTGGATGAAAAGCCCTTAGTGATGAGGTGTGCCACATAGAAGAATTTCCTGACTGTTGTGGCAATGTGGTTATCAAAGGTGAGACCACTGTCCACCTGTGTCCCTAAGTCTCTCATCACACTTTTTATGTTTAGTGTACTGCCACCTATGTGGTAATTCATGGGTACATGTTTTTTTCCAAAGGGGATAAATTTTAGTTATGTACTTACCATAACTTTAGATGTTTGGGATCCATCTCGCCTACATTCTGTACTGATGGGCTCGGAGCCGATCCCTCGGCTCCGACTCGGCACGCTATGCTATAGAGTGAGGCCTCTTATTGGCTGAGCTATTTCTTATCCCAGGATGCACCACCACTAATCCCCCAGATCTTGTTTGTCCGCATTCATGCACACATGCACAACTTGTTTATATAACATTGTTAGATGTTTCAAGATGAAACAACAGGATTCGGACCTTCTGATATCCTCTGATCTCCAAGGAAGGGGGAAGGAGGGTGGGTTATTGGGAATGTAGGCGAGATGGATCCCAAACATCTAAAGTTATGGTAAGTACATAACTAAAAGATGTTATGTGATCCTATCTCGCCTACATTCTGTACTGATGGGACAGCGTCCCTAGCACCTATATCCTGGGTGGCTCATTGGAAAACACTCCCGAGCACTGTGGAACCAAATGAAGCTCGTCCTCTAGATGCCACATCCAATTTGTAGTGGGAAATGAAAGTGTGCGGGGAAGACCATGTAGCTGCAGCACAAATGTCACTAATGGCAAGCTTAGAATGAAATGCTATCGAAGTAGCCATAGCCCTTGTAGAATGAGCTTTGACAGAGGTGGTAAGCTCTTTGTTAGAATAAGAATAAGCTTGAGTAATACAGTCCCTGATCCATTTGGCAATAGTGACCTTTGTGACGGCTTTGCCCAATTTATTGTCTGCAAAGGATGCAAACAACTGATCTGTTTTCCTTGTTTGTTTGGTCCTATCTAAATAAAAACGCAACTGCCTGTGGACATCTAATGTGTGGAATATGAATTCTGCTTTGTTAGAATACTTCGGAAAGAAGACTGGAAGTTCTAATGATTGTTGTAGGCAGAAACTAGAACAAACTTTAGGGACAAAGGAAGGATTAGGCCTGAGAGATACTCTGTCTTTGTGAAAAACCAAGTACGGAGGTTTTACAGACAAAGCTTGAAGCTCTGAAACCCTTCTGGCAGAAGTAATCACCACCAGAAAGGCAGTCTTCCACGATAGAAATTTTAAATCACATGTCGCTGCCGGTTCGAAGGGGAAGGAAGTTAAGGCACGTAACACCACATCGAGATCCCATGGAGGAGCAGGATGAGAAATCGGAGGTCTTAAAAGCGCAGCACCTTTCAAGAAGGTCTTACACAATCTGTTGCTCATTAAAGGTGGGTTTATAGATTTGTGAAAATTGGAAATAGCTGCCAATTGAACCTTGATGGTAGAGACTGAAGAGCCTTGATTGAAAAGAGAAGTTAGAAATTTCAGTACTTCTGATACGGGAAGTGATGGGATCCAGGCCCCGGAGTTGAGCCCAAATAGCAAATCTTTTCCATTTGCTAGAATACAATTTCTTTGTAGCAGACTTGTGGGCTGAAGATAAGATGTGTACCACTTCTGGATCCAATGTATGACTCTTGACTATAGTTGGAAGAGGAGGAGCCAAGCCGTCAATTTTAAGGTGTGTAGGGACTGGTGGAATAGTCCCGACTGATGAACCAAAAGGTCTGGGATCTGATCCAGGAACCATGGACCTTCCAGAGCATATTTCCAAAGATAGGGGAACCATACTTGACGAGGCCAGTAAGGAGCAACTAAGATCATTTTGCTCCCCAAGAGAGATGCCTTTTGGATCACCCTGGGAAGCAGAGGAACTGGGGGGAAGGCATAAAGCAAGCCGGTGGGCCAAGGACGGGCTAGTGCGTCCATGGGGCTCTTCCCCGGAGCCGGAGTGAGGGAGAAGAACTTTTTGCACTTCGCATTCAGTGGAGTCGCGAAGAGGTCGCAACACGGAACTCCCCATTTGCTGAAAATCTGATTTGCAACTGTAATGTTCAGAGACCATTTGTGAGGAGAGAGGATGGTTCTGCTCAGTCTGTTGGCTATCACATTGGACTTGCCCGGAATATGAGTAGCCACTAGAAAGCGTTTGGTCGACACTGCCCATTCCCAAACTCTCATGGCCTCTCTGCAAAGAGGATAGGATCTGGTCCCTCCCTGTTTGTTCAGGTACCAGACAACTGACATGTTGTCTGAGTGAACGGCAATTACGCCCTGAGGGAGGTAATCGTGAAGGGCTTGAAGGGACAGAAGCACCGCCCTCATTTCTAGGATGTTGATATGAAGTAGGGTCTCTTCTGGATGCCATTTGCCTTGGACTGACCTGCCCAGGGAATGCCCCCCCCACCCATCTGGGAGGCATCCGTGGTCAAAGTGGCCGCAGGAGGAGGTGGAACAAAGGGTCGTCCCTGATCCAAATTGGAGGGCACTAGCCACCAGCGAAGGTCCCATTTGCAGGTTTCCGTGATCCATATGAGGTGACTGAGAGGGAGTTCCTGAAAGGACCACTGAGCTGAAAGAAGCCACTGGAGAATTCTCATGTGCAACCTTGCCAGGGGAACTAGAAGAACCGTGGCGGACATGGATCCCAATAGCTGCAGGACCATTCTGGCTGGGGCTTTGGATCTGTGAAGTAAGGCTCGAACTTGAGCCTATATGGTTTGTATCCTGTCTGTAGGTAGATAGACCCGCATTCAGTTTGAGTCTATCTCTACCCCTATGAATTTTATGCGTTGAGATGGCAGCAACACAGACTTTGGCCAATTGAAGGTGATTCCAAGGGAATTGCCCAGTGATATAGTGGCTTGTAGGCTCCGCAATAGTAGATGCTTGGAGGTGGCAGTTAGGAGCCAGTCATCTAGATACGGAAACACCTGGAATCCTAGACTTCTCAGGTGAGCAGTCACGACCGCCAAACATTTGGTGAACACCCTGGGGGCTGTGGTGAGACCAAAGGGCAGCGCGCGGAACTGAAAATGACTGCCTCCTAGGCTGAAGCGCAGATGTCTCCTGGACATTTGATGTACCATGATATGGTAATAAGCGTCCTTGAGATCTATGGAGCACATCCAAACACCTTTCTCCAGCAATGGGAGAATGGTTTGTAGGGTGACCATTCGGAACTTGGACTTTTTGACTGAACGGTTTAGAATGCTGAGATCCAAAATGGGTCTCAAGTCCCCGGTCTTTTTTGGCACCAAAAAGAATCTTGAGTAAGTCCCTAATCCGATCTGGTCTGCGGGGACCGGTTGGATGACTCCTTTTTGCAGCAGCTTTGAAACTTCTGAGGCTGCAGTTTCCCATTGACTGGGTGGCGGGTCCGGGATTTTTTTGGACTGAGGTGGAGAGTGAGAGAAAGGGATGGTGTAACGTCCGGCGATAATTCGAAGCACCCATCGGTCCTGAGTGATACCTTCCCAGGCTTTTAGGTGCTTCAAAAAACGACCCCCGACTGGCTCCGGAGCTGCACAGTCGGGCAATCCCTCAGGGACTGTGAAAGGCTGAAGAGCCACGAAAGGACTCGCGGTCTCCAGTGTTGCGAGGGCCTCTGCCGCCTCTGGGATGGCGTCTTCCAGAAGAATTTCCCTCCCTGCCTCTGGAAGGGGGATCGTCCTGCTGTGAGGGGTAAGACTTCTGAGATCTACGGAACCACATTTTCCCTCCTCTTTTAGCCTTGGGGTAAGGCTGAAAGGGAGTGGAAAATCGTGCCCCTACGGCAGTCAAAGTCTTACCTTCTTGCTCGCAGCGGGTCAGTGTGTCCTTTACCTTGGGTCCAAACAAGGAGGACCCACCAAAGGGGGCGTCGGCAAAGGAAGACTTAAAGGCCTCTGCAAAATGACACAGGCGGAGCCAGGCTTGTCTCCGTAGAGCAATGCCTGTACCTGCCGCTCTACTCGCCCCTTCGGCCACATAAGAAATGAGCCTCATGGACGAGTTTGAAATGGACGACAGTGTAGCCAGCTGAGAGCCAACCGTCTGGGCCAGCTCCTCAGACAGGTTACCCAAGAGGGTATCGGAAAGTTATTTAATCAGATCCCTCTGAAATCTGGTAAAGTGCGTGAGATAGTTCAAGGACCTTAATGTAAAGGCCGCTGAACTTAGGGTGCGCTTACCGTACCGATCCATGCTCCTAGACTCCTTATTAGGAGGATGGACGGACATCGAAGCCTCTGCTACATCTTACTGGGTAGCAGATGCCACCACCAAAGCATCTACAGCCACACCTTTAGTCAGGAACTCTTTTTCCGGGGGTGCTGAGAGGAACTTATTAGGATGAGCAGGCACCGGTTTCACGGAGTCTGGGTGTTCCCACGCCCTTCGACAGATCAAGTCCAAGAGCTCGTCGAAGGGCGGAGACACCCAGGAGGCAGAGGGCTGAGCCCCGAAGGCCTTAAGGAACACCGACTCATCAGCAGAAGGGGGTTTGGATTGCCAGCCGCCTCATTGTTTAAGGGCTTCCAGGATGTCTGCAAAGGAGACATCATCTGAGGACGACTTAGGGGACCCCTCTGCATCATCGAGATCAGTGTCTGATGTAAGAGACTCATCAGGGGAGTCAACGTGCTTCCTCTTGCACGATCTTTTCCTGGGGGGTTCCTCCAAAGAAGCTTCAGAAGGACCTCCAGGAGGGGGGGAAACCCCAGTGGGGGTAACCTCAGGCCCCGGGGCTCCGCTGTCTAAGGACAGGGGGACTGCCAAAGACCCAGTCTCGGTATGCAGGGAAGGAGCTGGGGAGACCGTGGAGGTAGCCAAAGATGATTTGGCTAACGAACTCCTTATAGCCCTGAAGGCAGGACCACCAGAATCCTGGGAGGGTCCCACCTCCGTGGCCACGACGGTAGATGGCACTCCCGCAGCTGACGCACCGAGAGGAAGGCTTGGGACCAAAAACATCAGTCCCGAAGCGTCCCCCCTGGGGCCGACAAAAGAAGTCCGCGTACCGAACTCCGACTCAAGAGCCAGAGTTGGAGTAAGGGTCGGGCCCGACCCTAAAACCTCCATCGGTTCCACCAGCACCGGCTCCAATGGTGCCGAGGCTGTTGGAGGAGGAACCATAGTAGCAGGGTGGACCATCGGCTCCGAAGCCGAATGGGCTGGAGCCGAAACTAACTTTTGAAACACCGGAGACTGGAAGAGTCTTAGGAGCACCCTGTCGATGTCCGAATCAGACATCTTGGAGGATCTAGATGACACCGATCGGGTCCGAACCGATTTCTCCATCGGCTCCATAGGACTAGGGACCGGCTCGAATGGATTCTATTACTATCGGTTCCGAGGGAGATCTCAAACAATTTCCCTCGGTGCCGATGAGGACTTCGCCGAAGGAAGAGTCTGCGCCGGCAACCCTCATCGGCTCCAATATCAGTGGAGCCGATGAAGGTGACCCGCCTCTCGATGCCCCAGTCCTCGGCTCCAAACCAGAGGGGTCGAGACTGGAGGCATCGAGGCAGACCGTTCCGCCCTTGGCTCCGAAGTCCGTGGAGCCAATGGAGAAGCCTGCCTAGGTTTTGGCAGTCGGTTCCGACAGACTGGTCGGAGCCGACGCTTTTTTCTTTTTTGAAGGAGAGGAAGAGGAAGATAAAGCCTCCTCGAAGGATGGCTTAATCAACCCTTTTAGAATTAATTTGTTCTTCCTCTCCTGGAGGACTCTTGATGAAAAGGCGTGACACACGCTACATGACTCTTGTAGGTGCTTGGCGCCTAAACAATAAACGCACGAGGAGTGGTCGTCCGTTATGGACATTTTATAACCACACCTCGCGCACTTTTTAAACCCAGAGGGTCTATGCTCTTTAGACATGCTAACAAACCTCTAAGATTAATAATAATACAGACAAAAAACTAGCAAGTTTTAGTTTAAAATATAAAGTTTTTTTTTTTTTTTTTTTTTGTTAACCAAACAATTCAGTACTAGTTTGCACAAAACACAGAAAAAAGAGGGTCAAGACCCTCTAACTTAAGCAGGTACTTGACACACAAATAAAACGCTAGTAATAGAAAATAGGGGAAGGCCCCTCTAACTTAAACGGGAAACCTTCCCTTAATGAAAAAACACATATTCCTCAACAGATTTACTTAAACACACTCGTACCACAACAATAGCTGTTAAAACAGCTTTTGGGTTCAAAATAAGCAAATTCCTGACAGGAAAAGCCTGAATAAAACAGTACTTAGCCCAGCCAAGTTTGAGACCACGTCCTAGCTTGTAAGCGGTAAACGAGATCTGGGGGATTAGTGGTGGTGCATCCTGGGATAAGAAATAGCTCAGCCAATAAGTGGCCTCGCTCTATAGCATAGCGTGCCGAGTCGGAGCCGAGGGATCGGCTCCGAGCCCATCAGTACAGAATGTAGACGAGATAGGATCACATAACATCTATACATTTCTTGGCATTAAGCTTGAGCCCATGGCTATGGCACCAGGCACCTGTTTCTGTAAGGCCCTTTTGTAGAATATCCACATCATTTGGGGATTCAGTAGTGGCTCCCAGTTTGCAGTCACCTGTGAACTTTGTTAGCCAGAGTCCCTTAGTGTTGGCCTGTATTTCAGAGAAGTAGATGCCAAACAAGAGTGGTCCCAAGACAGAACCCTGAGGTACTCCACTTGTCACTTGTCTGGAGCTGGATTTGGAGTCGGCTACTTTTACAGTCTGGGTTCTGTCAGTAAGCCAGTTGGCAACCCATCAAGTGACGTAGGGATTTATGCCCAGCTTACTAAGTTTATCCATGATTCCAGAGTGGGGGATGGTGTCGAAGGCCTTGGTAAGGTCCAGATAGCCTGTGTGGACCGCTTTACCCTCGTTCACAGCTCTGGAGACTGATTCAAAGAAGTCAATCAGGTTAAGGAGACAAGATTGGCCCTTCACAAACCCAAACTGGGTGGGGTCCAGTGTTTGAAGATTGCCAATGTCTTTGTTTATAAGTTCCATGATAATGCGTTCCATGCCCTTGCAGATCAGGCTCGTCAGACTGATGGGACGGTAGTTCCCGGGATCCAAGGTGGATCCCCCTTGTGGAGTGGGATAACTGTAGCTGTGCGCCACTCAGTGGGCACAAAGACTGAGGTGAGGCTATGATTAAACATGACACTTAGGTGAGGTGCCAGTTCATTTTGTAGTTCATGTACAAGAAAAAGGACCATGGGTTAAAATACCATTCTGGGTAATAAACCAGTACTTCATGCAGATCAAGTGGTAAAAGTACCATCCACTTGTACCATGACAGGACAACAATACCAAAAGACAATATTGCACTTCAATATTACATTTCCAAGTTTTAAAGATACCAAATGCAGATTTAAAATACCGTGGTATGAAAACTAGTAAAACAAGATATCTCACAGATTATACATTTACAAGCACAAGAAAATCCTACTATTTACTAAGTCATTACAAGTATCTTTGATAGACAGATTACAATTTAGTATAAATGGACAATATTGCCTTCAAATTTCAAAATGTTTGTTAAAGTGGCAACACAGTTTGTATGTGTGGTTTCAAATAACCCAGTGTTCGTAGTAAAAGACAGAAACAGAAGCTGACACTGCCCATAATTGGTGGGACATATTTAAAGAATGGTCATCATCTGGGACCAAATTGCTAAATTGGTTAATACATCCTGTGTTGGTAGTTTTGGGAGTCATAATAATAATGACAGCTTGAAATTGTTTTATATGCTGCAGGTTACAAAGAGTTGCAATAACTCAACAAGTTATGATTGTAAATATGAGCAAAGTTGTAAATACTGTAAACAGCAATGCTGATGAAACGAATGTAGTCTTTTCTTTAAGTGAAGTTTAGTCCATTCCTCAAACAAATAAAAAAAAATGGGGAACTGAAAGAATACTCTGTTCTATATAGTATATACTGTCTTTCAAACTACTGCTAGCATGATTATTAGCTTGAATAAAAGCTGCATGAATGATGTGAAATATAAAGGGTTAATTTAGAAATAGTGTAAAATGCTGAAAAATAAGTAGTAGTAAGTGTGATGGCATAGCATAGTTAAAATTTGGCATCCATGTAAAGGAGTATGTTATTGAGAAACAAAGTCTGTAAAAATAACAGCGTAGATGGCAGCTACAAGGACATCCATGAAGTAAAGAAATGAAATATCAAGCAAGATAAAAATGAAACACAGATAGTGCTAGAACACTACATTTCAGATAAATGAGTTACCTTGGACCACAGAGCTTAAAAGGACAAATCATAAATTAAAAGAACAAAGAAAAACTGTTATACAAAGAAAGAACTGTTTTACATCAGACTCTGGAAAAATACCAGATCTTCTGGTATAAATGTAACTATGCTTAAACAGACTTTGGGAATTTGCTATAGAGAGCTAACAGCATATGTGTTGCGTGTTTGTAGAACCAAAAGTCAAATGTAACAGAAATGTCGTACTAACTAAAGCAGTTTACTGAAGCAGTTTGCCTCCGTGTATTTATTGTACTTAGTACAATCCAGTATTTAAAAGTAGCTGTTCGTACTAAGAGTTAATATACTGTGGTATGCTTGCATGCAAATGTAAATAACAAGACGTAACCAACAAACAGGCAGCACATAATTCTTCATTCCCCACCAGTGAAGTAAGACTGATAGGTCTATAATTATTCACATTGTCAATTGGGCCCCCTTATGAAATGGAATTATATCCGCAAGTTTCCAACTAGCAGGAACAGTGCCAGAATACAACAGGTTATTAAAATTGGAGTGATAGTAAAAATATATTTACTGCAACATGCAGAGAAAATCCCTGGAATATTATTAGATTCCAATCCACTACTCTATCTAATAAGTTTTAGCGATGCTTGCACGAGGGTCATGTTGAAAATTGGCATATACAATTGTCTTCTATTAAAATTCTAACATCAGAAACATCATGAAACAGTATAGCATCTTCTGCCAAGAAGTGCTCATTGAGCAAATTTGGCAATGATTCTCCAGCTTTCAGTACTTCACCTTGAACGGAAATTGGTCCAAAAGATTTAACCTTATTATTTTTAGACCTAATGCAACATTAAAATTTCTTAGAACAAGGGCTACTAACTTAATTACATTCAAATTTACTTTTTGCTAATCTCAGTGAAGTATTTAACCTTCTGGAAAGTAAGTTATAGGCCCATTTTAAATCAGTTGTCTTGAACCTCTTTCAGAGCATACATTTCTTCCTTTTTTCTCAAGTTTAGTGTGAACAGTATTCCACCATGGAGGTGTAGACCTCAGTAAATTGCTAGTTATTGTTTTCTTACATCCAGACAAAAGAATTTTACAAATGTTTTCAAAGTCATGCAATTTATTCACAGCATTATTTACCATGGAGGAATTCAAGTTCATAGAATTTATTTGATTAATATTATTCAGATCAAATAACCTGACTTATCAAAGATACTCTTTTGTTGATTTGTACAAAAAGCTCTAGTTATTATATTACATTCAACAGCTGGTGATCTGAGTTGTAGTTAGAGTTTTAATACTGTAGCTATAATTCAAGTCATTGATGTTAAATCTTCATTCTCCAACTCACTGACTTGTCTAAAAAAAGTACTGCATGCAATGCAAAAATACTGTAACAATTGTAACAGCACACCTGAGGAAACATGCAGTTTAACAGAAAATGCAGTATAGAAAAAATACAAAATGAAATACTGACAGAAACCTGGAAGAGCATGATGAATTTGATTAAAGGGAAGGACAACTAATTTACAATAAAATAAGTGTGAATTGTGTTTTCTTGCTAATTTGCAGCTGAAAACTAAGCTTGAATGTCTACACTGTTTATCTGAGGTGTGATGCTGGCCATCTGTGATTGATAAGGCACATTTTAATTCCAATGTTTAAGAGCCATTGTTTTCTTAATAGCTATGTAGTTGGAATAAGTGACCTAACCTAATTACTCTGACACTCTTAGTAGCCTTCATGACGTAATAGTTGATGTGACAAAACCAGGAAAGAAAGGCAAATAGAAATAAGTTCAGACATAAAACAAATGGAATAATTATGAAAGTATACTTTTTCTGCTTGTGACATATTTAGTGTTGGATTACAGAGAAGAAAAATCACTTTTTGGAAAGAAAAACTTGACATTTGGGAGGAGTTCTCCTTTAAAAAGGATGGTTTCTCTATTGAAAGGATGGCTGCTGGCAGGTTAGGCATACAAAAGTATCCACAGCAAATAACAATCCAGAAGTAGCTTTTGCTTGACAGGGCACTGGGAACTAACTTTGGGCAGTATGATACAAGGGAATCTTCTTGGGCTAGGCTTATATTGGCTGCAGGGTCATTAGCGCAGTATACACCTATGAACCTATGACATCACTGCCTTCACTTTGGACCACAGTCAAAGAGTGAACTTAATCAAAGGCAGTATGCTCAAAGCAATGTTAAAATGACCGCAATAATGTACAATCAAGTATCCTAACTTGCTTCCTTGTACATTACAGTGATGGGTGAAATGTTAACCTTCTTCTGTCTTCATCATGAACTCTGCATTTCTTTCTGTGTAATATCTTAAGATTAGTAGTGTACAAACTGGCAAATTACATTTGCAATTGCAAAATCACTGGTTACATTAATTTCCCAGCATTTTGCTCTTCTCATTTTTCTTTTGCTGTTCCTTACTACAACAGTGATTGTTGCTATAGAATAAATCGCAAAGGATTAGATTGGTATATTGCTGCACAGCTTGCATAGTTATACAACATAAGACATGAGGTCATGAGGTCAGTTACATAAACTGTCTTTCTGCATACCTGTGTAAAAAGGCAGTTTTGTCTCAAGCAGTTAAAGTACATAGTCCCACACTGAAGTGCTAATAAACTGTATATGTCAAATTTCATTGGCACAGTTCACTTTCATGTCTAGGCTCACTTCTGAATTCAAGACATAGCTATTCAAAGCTTGATGTTGATGCTTGATCCATTGCACGCCAGGTGGATCTGAATGCCTTTCACTGACTTGATCTACCATTAACTATACTAGGACATAGAGTTAATAGTAAGTTATAGAGACATGTTGCAATAATGTCACCCCAAATACTTCATATTTAAATATTTCTATCTTAGTAAAGTTAATGATAACATCAACTGGTAAAAGGCATTCTGAAAATTGTATTGATACTCACATCACCATTACACCTTTGGTGTTTGAAATGCAATGTTATTTAAAAATGTGTGCAACACACCAACTCCAAAGCAATAGATTTACATTCATTTGAATGAATTTTTATTTTATTATGACTACTTAACTATATTATATTTATTTATTATTGTTACTTATTGCTTCAGTTGCTATTGTTAGAACTAATTTCTCTTCCTGGACTTTAATAACTTTCTAGGTACGACATCTCAGACCATGGTGCAAGATATTTTCCTTGTAGTAGTAATATGGCTTTTTCTCAAGTTCCTGGTTAAACATCTTGGCTATAAAGGTACTGTAATTTTTGAAAAGAAATGTTCTTTGGCAACATCAATGTCTACCTTACATTAATTATTTAGTCAGAAATGCTGTTGGAAGGTATTCTGTATCAACAATTGGTAACAAGGAGATCCTCTATCATCCCTGCCATTACAGCTCATTTAAATGTATTCAATATATTCCATGGTTTTAAATCCATCAGTGATGTCATAAGTATTTTTTATTTAATGGATGTAATTTCCTTTCATTATTCATCTGAAGAAGTTTGTTTGACTTGGACAGACGAAAGCGCTAATATTAAAATAGTTGAGTGGATTTGCCAACTCTTGCCTTTTTCATTTGTTTGAGTACTTTCATTACCTGCAAATAACATTTGATTCTTTATGCAGCAAAAGCTAACAAAAGGAAACAACATTCTGCTCAATTAGAGAGGCGGGTGCCATCAAGAATCTAATAAATTACCCAAGAAATAGCAAATCAGACTACGCGAGTTTCCTACGGGTATTTAAAACTGTCAATTTTTTTAAAACCACAACAATGATTAAGTTGTCAAGATTATGCAAAACAATATAATAATAACTTCATGCGTTAAGTGGCAGCATTAATGATAAGAATTTAGAGAGACGTCTTCTCCTCAGATGACTAATTCAGTGCAACAGGAAAAAAAGCTAAGGAGGATATATATATATATATATATGTTCCTGATGCAGACAATTAACCACTTATTATTTAACACAGAAAATCCTTTCTAAGTTTCATTTAAGCTAAAATACTCTATCAGTATGACTTAAATAGCAATTGCTATTGTAGGTCATTTATTCAGCAGAAGCACCTGACTTTATAGCATGGAAATTAATATTTATTGAATGTTATGTATGTAGTTATGATTATGAATTAGTTCAGTTAAAATTATAAGTGTAATACTATCCACAATTTGAAAAACTCTTTGTAGGCATACTGCAATTGTGTGAATGAGTTGTTTATGTATGCAAGTGTGTACTAGGCCGTGCTTAGTTTTGTGTGTGCCTTCCACAGCTACAGAGCATTATTCCTCATAAACAAATAATAGGGAGAAAATGTAGCATATGGGCTGCAAAACCTTTTGGATTAAGTTTAGATTTCATCAACTCCTCATTGCATACTTTAACTGTAAGTTCCTTCTGCATGAGCCCCTAAAAACCAGAATTTATGAGAAACATGTACAAGACAAAAGGTCATTGCAGACTGCACCTTGTATATCATGAGAGTGGTAACCTTGTACAGAAGTGATTTTCAAATGACAAAAGGGCAGTGTGACAAGATTCAGAGTGTCATTGTGTAAACACAGTTAATGGCATGCATTCAGAGCAGGACTGTTCAGCACATGGTTATGCATAGCAGAAACTGTCTGACATGAGTTTTTATACATCAGTGAAAGTAATACCTCATCCAAGTTTTACCCCATATGAGTTTTAGATCACTAGCACTACATTCATCATAAAATGTACAGAAATGGTGATTTGTGTGTTTGTGCTTTATATTTATATATACAAATACTGCATAAGATTAACCAAGTAAGGCAGAACAAGGCTTACTCAAACTATACTATGTTTTGCATGTATTAACAGCCACCAATGTATGTTTTCATAGTTTGATTAGCAATAGCATTCACTGTTTTACTTCAAACATAGGAGACAAGAGGTCTTTTCAGGATTTGACATTTCTGTGAAAACACACACACACACACACACACACACACACACACACACACACACACACACACCTTCCCCTCCTGGAAAAACCATAGTTTAATGCACACAACTACTTTATTTGCACCATACATCCATACATTGAATTACATTGCTCGTATATGAAAAAGTCCTGGAGCAGCCGGAAATGCTCGCATGTACCCTAGGAGTCATGCCCGATTCCAACAGGCTGTTCACAGTGCTGACATCATCATGCACATGATGAAGTCAGGTGAAACCGCGAAAAACAAGATTAAAAAAAAAAAAAGCTGGGAAAATTGGAAATTAAGGGGTGCCACTCGGGAATCATGCCACCCCATTATTTGGACCTCTAAACTGGTAAAAACCGAGAAATTTGGTACGGTTGACAGGTATGCTTGAGACACACTTCCCTGGACTTTAAGAAGAGAGTCATAATGAAGCTCTTATAATACGTGTCTGAGACAGGTAAGACTCTAACCTTTTAAGTATACTACCATCAACAAGAATGATGCCCCAATATGAACAAAAGTTTATTTACTTCAACAATTATCTTTGCTTCTGGTGTCGTTCAAAGGAGGATGAATATATATATTTATGAGCCTGGGAGGAGATGGTGGATAGTCCAATCTGCTCTGCAACGGATGGCCTATACCTCTCCCCCAAGGCTTCACTATATTAGCTAAAACCTTGTCTATCCCCATAGTGCCTTTTTTAGTTAATGTCAGTTTTTTAAAGCCCCCAACATAACAAAACAGAATATGGGCAACATAAAGATTTTGTTGCTCAATGCTAGGAGCCTTAAAAAAAAACTCCCCATTTTACAAGCACTACCCACCTTGCAAAACAGTCATATATGCATTGTCAAAGAGACCTGGTTCAAAGACCAGTGAAAGCACTTCATCAGTGCAGAACTTTAATGCTTATCTTTTGTACAAGCCCGGTGCATTAGATGAAGGCACTAAAGGTGGATGTGTCCCTATATACCTAAAGAACATCTCACCTCCTGACTCAGGTAATATAATGAACTAGAACTTCTTCACATTCAACTTACTATAAACAGAACCCTTTATCATATCGTAGCTAACTATAGGACCACCTCTACGTCCTCCTCAGTCCATGCCGCCCACCTATCCAGTATGGAGTCCCTAGGTAGTAAGCCAAATAGCATTGTCCTAGGAGACTTAAACTACCCCTCCATAAATTGTGAGACTTGTACTTCTTCACCTATGCATTCTCATAGATTTATGGACTTCATCACTACAAACTCGGTAGTTAGACCACACTCCAGCCAGAAGTAATGAAATCATTGACTTGATCTTAACCAATATGGGGCAGCTCTGCTCCCTACCAACTGTAACTTCCTCCCTGGTAGAATCAGACCACAAGTCAGTCACATTCACCATAAGACCTAAGCCTGAAGCATCCTCCAATACCTCAGTATTCAGAAACTGTGCAAAAGCTACATCTACTAAAAATGAGTGATGACGTGCATAAAGTCAAAGGTCCATTCAACCTCAAAGATACCATAGCCTACATGGAGTCCTTTACTGGCAAATTCTGTGCACATGCACATAGTTGCATACATGCATCTGTCCTCCTCAGAAACCAATACAAACTTAAACACTAAAATAAACCACTGTGATAGAACCCTAATATAAACAAACTTTATAGTAAAAGAAAACATCTCTGCATGCAAACTATATCTAACTCTTAAGAAGCCCAAAATACTTTTGCTAAACAAAACAAGGAACTCAGATCCTGATCAAAGCTAGATATGAGCTAAAAATAGCAACCCAGGCAAAAGATAACCACAAAGCCTTCTAAAACTATGTTAGAAATCTCAGAAACACTAGCCAGCACTGTACTGCATATCACGTACTGGGACCCAGAGGACATGGCAAACCTACTAATGGACAAATTCAGCCCTAACTTCACCCCCTCTAGTATTTACAGAGCAAATACCCACATCTACACCTCCCTCAAACCTCCCAAGAGCAAGTTCTCAAGGCACTATCCAAGACCAAGGACACTACATCCATGGGGCCGGATAACATACCAGGCTACCTTCTGGTTAGTCTGAAACATGATTCAGCAGACCTCCTACAGAGGCTATTTAGCATTAGAGTCAAAACAGACTTTGCACTAGAGGAATGGAGGACAGCAACAGTCATTCACTTGTATAAAGGTGGGGCTACAACAGATAATTATAGACCCATAAATCTGATCAGTCTCATTTGTAAAGCTATGGAAAGGATCATTATGAAACTAATAAATAGGTATAAAGGTAACCTACAGACTCTTGATCCATTCCCAGTTCAGATTCATTAAGGACAGGTCCTGTCTGATGAATCTATTTTACTTCTTTGAAGTCACTGAAGCAATGGATGAGGGTAAACCAGTGTACGCTGCATGTTTGACCTTGCAAAGTCATTTGACACCATCCCATACCCAGGCATCAAAGATAAACTCTCCCAGCTAAATGTTAACCCCTATGTAACTCACTGTGTAACAAACTGGCTCTCAAATAGAATCCATGAAGTAGAGGTGGGTATCTTTACCTCCTCCAAAATCTCTGGCACTAGTGGAGTACCCCAGGGTTCAGTTCTTGGGCCACACCTCCTTGGTATTTATTTCTCAGAGGGAAAAGCAAATGTTCAGGGTTTATGGCTGACCAGGTTTGCAAATGACTGCAACCTTGGTGCCATCATAAACTCTCCTGAGGATACCAGGCTCCTTCAAGATTGTCTCTTCCTATCAAATAGCTGGTGTCAAAACCATGGACTGAAACTAAATGCTAAGATGTGTACAATCATATCTTTTGGCAAGCATGACTCCCCTTGCTGACAGCACACCCCTGAAAATTGATCCCATAGTCAGGGATCTGGGAAACTGTGTCGACAGTGAACTGTCCTTTGATTATCACATATTCAGTATTGTATGAAAGTCCTTTTTCATTGCACACCTTATATCTAAGGGTATGATTCCCAGATCCAGGGACATAATTAACCCAATATATTAAGCACACAAATAGGGCAATTATTGAGTATAATGACCCTTATGATATGAGTCTGTCCAAACTCTTATCACAACATGAATGACCACAACATTTTCTCACTAAAACATCAAGGGCCTAAATCATAAAAACTATGTTGAGTGACTCAAAGCCTTGTCTCTCTTCTCAGTATCATGCAGACAGTTGAATGGTGACCTCTGCCTTGCATATAGAGCCTGAGCAGACCCTAGTCTATCAGACATATTGCACATTTGAAAGTCCAGTCCATTCTCATAAGCTACCACTCAAGAGATGTCATCCTTTTTTGCAAAATTAACAGAACATACTGGAGGGACTAGTTTGTAACACAGAGAATACAGCTTGTATGGAGCCATCTTCCACTACACAAAAAACAAAGTATTTCTCTTACTCTTTGTAAAAGTAATTTTGATAAATGGATGGGTATCCATAAATTCACCTTAGTTTAGCAACACTGGCCCTCATGGATAGGGGAAACATTTAATTACCTCAGTATATGTAAATGTTCAACCCATCTGTAGATATCTGTATTACAAAATATAAGGACTAAAAACTACCATGGGAATATAAGGCTAGGCTTTTTAAGACCCCCACAGATCAATAGCCTAGTAAGTACCTATCTGGTGAAGGTGTAACACTAGAGATGACATCTGAGACGTGATAAGCTAGTAAAGATTAATTCTTCTCACAGTATAAAAGAGCACACCAGTGCATCAGGGTAAGCCAGATGCAAGTATTTATTCAGCAGAAGTTATAATATGGACACTGTGGCAACCAGATTTAAGCCATATACCAATGTGATGTTGGATGATATTCAATGCAGGATGGATGTGGATTCAGGATGTGAGCATTCCTCAGTTTCTGAACAAGCATTTCATACTTTGTGGCTGGTGAATGCCCCATCTGTTATACCATGCAATGATTAGATTGCAGACTTTGATAAAAAAAGATATTAAGGTATTGGGTACATGCTCTGTCTAGGCCCATTATAGGAAAGACAGTGTAAATTGTATTTTATCATTACTAATTGTTCCTGATTATTATAGGTACATGGTTTGAACTCTGGGTATTTAACTATCAGGAGTGCACAGTCTCAAAAAAAAAGTCATTGAATGTTGTTGTCAAGGATCTTTTTGAGGAGGCCTTAGGCAGGTTCAGAGGAGCACCTGTATCATTCCCATGGAACCTGACATAGCAGCAACATGTCTGAAACCAAGACCTGCTGCATATACCTTCCACCCAAAAATAGAGCAGAGATGAACTGCTTGGTGGAACAACATTAGTTCCTGTAGCACATCCTCTTGGGGGAGGGCACACTTATACTTCCTTTCCTGAAATTAAATGGGGAAGTGAAGTTGTGTACTTACTAAACATAGTCAATAAACAGACTATTAGAGGAGCACACTGTAAATCCCTGCTGTAAATAAAGCTACTTATTCCCTTGGCAAAAGGAAAAAATATGTGCAAGATTGGATCCGGCAGACACTTATTAACACTTGCCAATGGATGCTGCAGCCAATGGCACATTCAATTATCTCACATAAGGGTGCCTTTAAAGCTACTTACTTGTAGAATAGAGTTTGTATCAGACCTAGGATCTTCTCAAAATAGGAACCAGGCATTTCTGGGATAGGTGAGAGCCCTATGGCTCATTTGTCCCTACCAAGGAGTCCAAATCATTCCCTCATTCTCTTATGAAAGTCATGTGGAAGGGAGTGGACCAGCTTGCTGGTCCTGGGGACAGGCTTACCCTATGCCTGTGGGAACACTTCTTCCCCTAGCCATCTATTCTATTACTGTATCCAGAGGGGAAGCATGTTTCCACATGACAACTTGCCCTTGGATTCTAATGTATCTGCACTTTGACAGTATCTGCATGGCATGCTCATACTCACCTAGGTGTATCATTTAGTGCTTCCTCTAGGTTTTACTCTTATGGTGAGCCAGAGACATCTCCCTCCCCCCACAAGGATGGGTCAGCTGGCAGTGGCCACAAACTCCCATCCTCATCAGCCAGTTCCAAAAAGTACCCAAGACACTAATCAAACTCTGGTTAGCTGTGGCTTATCGCTGTGTGCCACAGAGCTGCCCCCCCTCCAAGTACTGCCTAATTTTGGTGATACTTTCATTGGAGCAGACTCCATAAGAATTTAGCTATACATCTACATAAAGTGCTCCAAAGGTTTGCAGATATTGAGAATATAAAAAGATATGTGTGTTTAGGGAATTAGGTGTTGTGTTGCTTGTTTTTAAGACTGGTGCGGGGGGACTTGATTCTATTGAGATGAAGGTCAAAGCTATCAATTTAAAAAAGTATTCTTCAAGAAACTATAAAGCTCATAGAATACTTTCCTCCTAATGGTCTATCAGGATCTAATGGTCTCTCTCTACCTACTCATTAAGCATAGTCTCTCATTCAACCAAAACACACACCCCCAGACATCCGGAAAACAGAAATTGTTTGAATTATTTTCAAAGTTCCAATCCTCCATCTACTGCTCTAACTTCAAACCCATGTCTTTCCTTCTATCATTAGAAAAAATTCTTCAAAATCTCAAAAACTCAGCCAACCTTAAACCTATGGCTATATGCATAGATGTGGTGTACTGCCCAGATATTAGCATGGTTTCTGGACAGGCCATCTGGCCCATCATGGATGATATCCTCCAAAGCACTAGAAAATGTTTGACAGTTACTACCTTCATTGATTTCACTAAGCTTTTAACCTTGCTAGTCAACAAATAGTAAAAATGTCCCTACACCTTGCAATTTTGAGTTTAACAATGAGGTAGTGACCTGCTATTAAAACTTTCTGTGAAAGAGATTGTTTAATGTACAAAAGGATACTGCCTCTCATCTGTTTTCCCACTTACCTGAAAAATTCACCAAAGACTGGTTTTAGATCTGCTGCTTCTCTACTTAAACTTCTCACTACTAACCTGTTAGCATACACAAATATGTTCATCTGTCCTGCCATCCTCTCACTCTAATCAAAAGCTGTTCAAAATTGACCTTTACAAACTGTCAACACTGTCCAGCAAAACAGTCTACTGATTAACTCCCAACAAAAAGAAATCCTCTTTGGGTTTAAATGTAGGCTAAAACTTTTTCTTAGGGAATAGACTGCCATAGATCTCAGAAGATAACAACTAAAAAGTACTACCACCTTCAAATGTCTTGCATTACAGGTTTTGGTCCTAGAAGATGTATTGCTTCATCTACCTTGCTGGCAAAAATACCACAGGGAAAGGAAATTTATGAGCTCAAAAAGAGTATTGCTTTCCCTTATCACATTCACCTAAAACAGCTTCTAATCCATATCCAATCTGCTGATAATCAAAACCATAGATTTATCACTCAGGCAGCATGAAATGAGTAGAACTGCTCAGTCCTGAAAAAATGCAAACTGACTACAAACAAGAAATGAGCTGTTCTACTTGGGTCATTCCTGTATAAATTTCTGAAAATGCAAATCTGCCCAGATTTGTCTAGCAAGCTAGCTACCACATACATTCACATATACACATGCACACAGACGCACGCACGCACACACACGCACGCACGCACACGCACACACACACACACACACACACACACGCACACACACACACACACACACACACACACACACACACACACACACACACACACACACTCAAACAATCTTAGACCCCACTCAGAACCTGACTCATCCTAATCAGCATGCTTTTTCAAAGAAACAAAAACTTTAGATTTCCTTGCCATTATCTAAGAAATATTTGAGGCTAAATTTTGCTGACAACTAATACAGTTCCCAGTGCTTCAGCGATTCATCCATTACTCAAATACTCCAAGTGCATCCTTTTTCTTACACACCTCCTACCTTCCCAGAAGACATTCCATGCTTAAATTGAAGTGAAACTCTTCAGGCCAAAAGCAAGTAACAAGAAAAAAAAAAATAAGCAAATCAGCCAAACAACCACAACCAAGCAAATATGGGCTGACTGACAAACCCACACCACAGGAGCCAAATAGTAAAATAATAGGAGTTTTTTAATAAAAAACGGTTGAGCGCTTTCATCCTGTAGGATTTCATCAGAACTAAAAAATAGTAAACATAGCATATTTAAGTACTAATTATTCCTTAGAAATTTTTTTTAAAAGTATACATTTTATTAACTTTATTTTATGATATGGCATTTTTTTAAAGATTTTTTCACTTTATAAGTTAACATGTATTAATTGTAGGCTTACAGTAACTGAATAAATTTGATCACATGATTTTAATCTATTTAGGGAAATATGTGCATATTTCAATAACTTGTATTGTAGTTACATATTGCTGTAACCTTACTGCTTGCTTGAATCTCATTATCTTGAACTGTAACATTCATCCTGATACTAGTTCCAACATAATATTTCTGTCGGTTTCTGTGGTCACCATCACTTATTTTTATGATGTTTAGCATTTGTGCCTTGCAGCCAGTCAGTGTCTGTAGTAGGTCCAACTTGGATCAGCATATTAGTGTGATCAATGTTTTATAAATAAATAAATTATGTTTAACAAATACGCCACGCAATGCCTGCAAGTGGTTCTACTGTGATCAGTGTTCTACCCCAGTAAACTAACTAAATAAATAAAATAAGTAAATGAGTAGCCACATTCTGCTTCACCTGCACTATCAAGCCAAAGATAGTGGTGATTTCAGCAGATCAAGCTTAAACAGATCAATGCATGAACAAGCTCAGAAAAGGCCATCATATTTGAATCAAGTGCTTCATTTGGGCTATGTTTCTTAGGGGAAAAAAACAAGAACAAAAAAAGCTAAACAGCTGACTTTTAGTCCCCTACTTTCATCATCCAAAAATTACAAACTCAAAGTATAAACTCCAGCTTTCTTGCACCAAACATAACACTGAGAGAAGGACCCAAAGATTGCATGTACGGTCATAGCCTTTATTTTATTTAGACTGAATTTCAAATAACTACTACTATTCCAGTTGAAGATAACATCTGTGGTACATTTTGCTGTTTCCAGGGCCAAAACATGTTCCTTAGAGAATGAAAGGTAAAGATGGGTACTGCCTGCTGAATAGTGTTAACAAGAAAGGTGGTAGTGACATTTTTAATGTGGTCAGGATATGAGCAGCTGTTTGGCTAAGGAAGCTTTGAGTAGCAGATGATGTCTGATCTGCAAGACAGTGGTACAGCTTCATGGGAGAATATGGAGTTACAGGAGGTAATAGTATGGTTAGTCAATGAAAAAGAAGAGGACTGGAGAGGAAGAAGCAGCAGGAAGAGGACAGCAGACACAGTGGGGAAAGAAAAGATGGAGAGGAGAAAGGCTAGAACAGAAGGTCACAGGAGAGACTGTCAGAGGAGCAAAGGGAAGTGGAGCTGAAGATAGTAGGTTTAGAAGTTATCAAATGAACAAAGACAATCAGAGTGGAACAGGAGCAGAACAGGGTGACGTGAGAAAGTAAGAACTGCTGCCACAGAAGGAAAGAAGGAAGGACAAGGAGAAGAAAACCAAGGTGGAAATGCAGGTGCAGACAAATGACTAAAGGGAGACAGAGCAAGTGATGGCTACAAGGGGAGAGCACCATAAGGAGAGCAGTAGGGAAGTGGATAGGAATGTCTGCAGACAGCAGATGAGGCAGAAAAATGGAGAGATTTTGTAAGAAGAGAAGGGCAGAAAGGGGGAAGGAACTAGATGCAGGACAGTTAAGGAGGCAGTTAACACAGACAATGAAAAGAGAAGTGGTGGTGGAGTAGTAACCTTTGTGAAGGAATGCATTAGATGTGAGATCAGACATAAGGATCTCAAATAAGAAAAAGGCAGGGAAGAAAACACTTTTTTTATTCCTATCTACTGATTTCTGTTACCACCTGCTTACTCTCTGATAGGTCTCTGGGTATAATTTTTATTTTTTATATCATTCCCCAGCTAAAATTCCATCCCCTCTGCATGCCATTATGGTGCTCTTCCTTGTATATATTTGTCTTTCTTTCTTTACTACTTTTATTAGCTTCTCAAAATCTATTCATCACTTTAGAGCTCTTTTTTATATGCTTTTTGTACACTGCCTGATGACCATCAAGCCTTCCCTCCAGTCATACAGGACACATTTATTCCCTGACACCAGGAATTCCATCCAGTGTCAGGACAAGAGCTGGCTGGAGGGGACCTGCATGCAGGCAGCCATAAGGATTCTTTCTGCTTTCATCAGCATCCTGACAATGAAAGTGATTGTAGTGGCCCTAACCTTGTCTGTGAGTGAATGGAGGTTTGATCCATACAATAGCCGAAACCCACACCTGTTTTGAAGGTTACCACCAGGCTATAGCTTGGTAAACCTAAGGCCTACTCCCAATCAGTGCATTTGCATTGCTGCTCCCTCCTCTGAGGGGTCATCCAAGTGCATGGTTGGCTCTGCTCCACCCTCAACTGGCATGCACCAGCTCCACTGGGTGCCTAAACTGAGAATTAACTCAGGTCACCTAGATCATAGTCAGAACTTTTCCTCTACTCTAGTGGAGGTGGCTGCATTATTCAGAAAGCTATCTGGTACTCATCTAAATGTTCTCTTTCCTATAGTCTGAATTAAATACTCACATCTCCTCAGACTTTGCAATATGCTACTCAACAGTATTCTATCCTTTTTATCACTGTAGTATTGTCTCCTACTACTTATGTAACTATCTCCACTACTAGCAACTGACAAATACATCACCTTTCTATCACCATCTCTTTTAAACCACATTTCTGCATAGAGTTACACTCAATCCCTTTCTTATTTTGCTTCAAGTTTCAAATGTTGTTCTGTATATAACTGTGTTAATAGTCATATTTCTTCTTTTGTAACATGATGCGGTTAAATCACATGTCAACCATGTCAGTACAATTTCTGCTTATATAAGAAGTAACTACACAACACTTTGCGCATCTGTTTCTGCAAGGTGTACTGCTTTAGTATCTTCATCATGTGGATATGGTTGTCTTTACTCTGTGGGTACTCTGTTTTGTTCAAAAATATGCTACATATCTTCTCATAGTCCAGAATGTAATGTATACTCTACATGCATAATGTTTTGCATATATGGTTTTATATCAAATGTAAAGTATCCATCTGCCTTGTCTGGATGACTGAGTAGGGTCCTTTGACAAGCAAATTTATCTGGTTAACAAATAATAAATAAGTAAAGCATCATAGACATTAACCTGCTCTCCAGTATAATGCAAATGGAACAATTTTCACCAGTTGGAATAGTGAGTAAAAGTTCTGACTAGTTTGTTAGCATAAAGGCAAGGTATCTGTTTGTTCATAGTTCCATAGGTTCAAATTAGGCTAATGACCACCAGGGTTTTTACAAGCCTAGCCATGCATCCCAACCCAGTTTTGTCCCAGAGTTCCTCGGATGCCTATATAGTGTGATATAGTAGTAAACAGGTAGTTAAGGATTATGTATTGGGTGATATGCTAGTTGGGGATTAATTTGCTTACTGTTGACCTCTGCCCATCAATGGCATAAGGGCCATACTGGGGGCGAATTTGCAATTTCTCATCAAATAAGCTTATTCCATAGTGCGAGATCCCGAGACACATATCAGTCCCTCCAGCAGATTCTATTTATGTTGCAGCAAAGTTCAGGTCCTTAGATCTAGAGTTTCTGGTGCTGTTTGTCTTGTGGATGTGCAATGCTGATAGTGACTGGGATCATGAAAGTAACAATATCACCAGTTGCCAGTTCAGCCAGCCAGAATGGGAAAATAGAGCCGAATGCCTGATCCCCTTTTCTTGGTGAAGTATCAATCAGAAGAATCCAGTAATCTGACATCCCTTGTTACTGTACTTTGTCTAAACTGAGAGTGCACCATAAGGGTTGCATGTTGACTCTGAAGGAAACTTCAGCAAATGACAATACGGTGAAGTGAAATCGCTGAAAGCCATTTTCAGCGAAATCATCATCATCATCAACCCCTTTTTCCCATTTTTTGCATAGGCTCAGAGTGTCATGTCAACTGTCATCACCTCTTTTGATTCATGCCACTCTTCTACCTTCTTCAGAAGTCATGCCTGACTGTCACAGATCTTATCTCTCACACAATCTATCCATCTGTTTGCTGGATGCCCTCTCATTTCTTCTTTGCCCCAAATCTTCTTCACCAGATTGTCTTCTGCTTTCCTGGACATGTGCCTGAACCACCATAATCTTTTCTCTTTCACCTTCCCTACAGTTGGAGCTACTTGGGCTTCTGCTCTAATGTCCTCATTTCTTCATCAGTCCCACAGTGTGGATCCTACCACCTGTCTCAGAACTGTATCTCCATCACCTCTAGCTTCCTCAATTGCTCTGCCTTTACTGCCCAGGTTTCTGTACCCTACAGTAGTACTGGTTCCACCACTACTTTGTACATCTTATTTTGAAGCTACTTATTTTGAAGCTACTTTGACACTCTGTGCCAGTTGGCTGGAGCCCCTATGATTCTAGCTTTGACCTCCTCATTCAGACTTCCCTTCCCCAACCTTACAGATACCTGAAACTGTTCACCTGTTCCACTATTTTCCCTTCTATCTAAGTTCTCATCTTCTTCTGATTTACCCTATTTGTTGCCATTACAACTGTCTTATCTGTACTCAATTTCACCCTATGTGCCTTCAGATTTGCTTTCCATTCCACTATCCTTTACTGACGTTCTTGCTCAGAATCTAACTGCAATGCCACATTGTCTGCATGGAGCAAGTTTGTTGATCTGCTCTCTTCAACCTGTTTTCCGATGTAGTCCATCAACACTATGAGCAGCAGTGGGCTCATAGCTGAACCCTGATGCACACTTACTCCCATATGGAATCCCTCTGTGAGACCAAACACTGTTCGTACTTGAGTCACTAAGTTCTTGTACATAATAGTGCACTAATTCTACCAATGTTCAGGGGTGGCCCATGCTATTGGACTGCCGGACTGCAGCCCCCTCAACTGTAAAAGAAAGAAAAAATAAAGAAATAAAAATTAAAAAAAATTAATAAAATCGCGGACTTTCGCACATGCGCACTAGTCCGGACTGCAGCTGAGACAGTCTGGAGCATGCGCAGATTGTTTCAGCAGCAGTCCTGACTGGGAAACATGAAGAACAGAGCTCCCAGAAGTCTATGCAGTTTTACACTGCATAGACTGTCCTGGAACTCGCTGGGAAAACGCGTCGGGGTCGGACTGCAACATCAGCAGTCTGGAATTCGTCAGGGGAAGATCTTGCGACGGGCGGGGATTTGCATGGGTTTCGTAGCTTACTCGGGATTTATGGTGGTTTGCTACAGGGATTTGGAAGATCTACTGCAGGTAAGTGTGTGGACAGGGATTTGGATGTATGGTGGTTTGCTACAAGTGTGTGTGTGTGTGTGTGTGTGTGTGTGTGTGTGTGTGTGTGTGTGTGTGTGTGTGTGTGTGTGTGTGTGTGTGTGTAAATGCCTCGGGTGCAATATACTGGTGGTTAGACTCATGGTGGTGTGGTAGGGAATACCTCAGGCTTGAACCCTGTACCTTTTATGCAGGTGTTAAAGACCTGAATTCCCTACCCACCACCATTTGTAAAAAAATTGCAGATTTTTGCCTCATATTTGATCTGATCTGTTCCTCATACTATCTGTGGTTTGTAAATGTTGCAATTCTTGATAATGGATGGTGCAGTGGTAGCACTGTTGCCTCACAGCTGCAGGTTATCAGGTTTGATTCTTGGCTGGGGTGCCATCTTTGTGGGGTCTGTATCTTCTCCCTGTGTTTGTGTGGGTTTGCTTTTGTGTCCTCCCATGTTACAAAGACGTGTATGCATTATTTCTTCCTGGGCCTCTGCTGAAAATTGTTTTTTTGTTCCAAGTCAGACTGTCCTGATTAACAAATGTTAAATAAAATTGACAGGCATTTCAGACTTCAGGTTTCTGAATGTTTAATTCCTTATATATTTGATGGTGCAGTGGCAGTATTGTTGCCTCACAGCTATAGGTTTTCTGGTTTGATTCTTGGCTGGGGTGCTTTCTGTGTGGAGTCTGCATCTTATCCCTGTGTTTGTGTGGATTTGCTCTGGTGTCCTGCCATTTTACAAAGACATGTGTCTACAGTATTTCTCCCTGGGCCTCTGCTGAAAATTGTTTTTGTTCCATCCGAAGTAAAATTGACAGGCATTTGAATTTCATACTTCATATTCTTCAGAAAATACATAGTAAAATAACTTTTTATTCTAGCAATAAATATATAGTAACACAACCTTTTATTATAGCAATTTTCTAAGTTTATAAGATGACTATTTGAAATTTGTCCTTATTTTTGGGACTGTATTACCCTGTTATTGGCTATGTCCAGGTTTTTTGGCTAAGGTTGACAGCTATGGCAAGAACTGAATTCACTGAATATGTTTGAGGGCTGTATTCCCTCATTACTGGGTTTGTCCAGGTGTTTTGTGCTAAGAGGTTGACACTTATGGTGAGAACTGAATTCATTAAATCATAGCCATTTAAGTTTCAGTCTTCCTCTCTTTCACAAAGCAGCTGATTTGGAGTAGTGGTATGTTGCTCTGACTGTTTTGCACAGGGACCTTGGCAGTAAAATGTATGGTGGTAACACAGCATTTTTCTTTCACAAAGCAGGTGATTTGGCATAGTGGTATGTTGTTCTGACTCTTTTGCACAGGGACCTTGGCAGTAAAATGTATGGTGGTAACACAGCATTTTATTCTAGCAGCTTTCCAAGATTATACAAGCAATGTTTAATGTGTCCCTGGTTTTTGCCCTTTTGACCCACCCGAATAAATTTGGCTTTTTCCAGATTTCTTGTGCTGCGAAGTTGAGATGCAGTTGAGTATTGAGTAGATTTTACAAGGAGCTGAGAGCTGCAGGGGAAGAGAAGTTTAGTGCTGATTATGCTAAGTCAGCTCGCATTGCTAATAGCACAACAGGTTGTGTACTTGCTTTTGATGCAGAAGGTTGTTGGTTCTACTCCCATAAGGGGTGAATGCTGCCGTACTGAAAGTTAAGATACTAATTATAAGCCTGTTATCAGTTTGCCATCCATTTCCTATTGCAATATTACTAGCTTATTTTTAATGTAATTTAGGCAATTTATTCCTCAGGGGCATCATACACTTTATTTTTCGATGAAACCATGAAATATAAAGGTGATTGCTAGCATTACAGATTTATTTAACGTGGAATTATTCAGATGACTTTTTTACTACTTCAGAGATTGTGCATATTTACTGATAATGGTGGACTGTAGAATTGTGCATATTTACTGATAATAGCGGAGTGTAGAAGTTTGAGTAGACTTTTATGATGGAAATGTTCTGTATTGGGCAGTTTTGTCATTGGTGCATGCGTTTTGTTTCATTGTTTACTGGAAAAATGTTCAAAGCAATAGGAAGGTGTATCAAAGAGCACATGTATGTTTCATATGCAAGGGGCCTATGATATGAAAACAGCCCAGAATTAATCTTTATCTGCCACGGGTAAAATGTATTTTCTTTGAATGTGGGTTTCAATGTTGTTTCAATGAATGTGAGTTTCAATGGCAGAGAAGTTTTAATGCCAAGTTTGTTTAGCAGATGTCTTAGTGTTTGTGCTGTAAAATGCAAAATAAAACTTTCAAATGAAGTTCAAATCATCACAGAAGTAAATCAGTATGCACATTAGTGTTTATGGTAAATGGAGTGAAATAGCCAAGTAATGGATCATTGGAATGGCTGCAGGGGGAGGCTCCATTTGACCATGGTTTTGTGAGAGGGGAGGGTGGCAAACTTACGCAGCCCCAGCTGAACCATACCTCCTAACTGTCCAGATTTTCAAAGAATGAATAGATTTTTTGCTTCTTATTTTTGGTTTGTTCCTCATAAAATTTGTGGTTTTCTGGCAAATCATTTAGGAATTAAGTCACTAAATAATGACGCACTGAGTTTCAGACTTCATAACCTTCAGAAAAATGCATGCTAAAGTAAGACCTGTTCTATCAACTGTCTCAGTTTATACAAGAGCAATTTTTAGTACTGTTTATATGTTCCCCCAATATATTTGGCCTTGTCCAGATTTATTGCATTAACAGGTTGAGAGGTACATGCAAATAAATTGCTTTATAGAATTAGGCATAGACAAACCTCTCAACTGTCCCTGATTTTGGCTTAAAATGTTGCTCTTCCCCTAATGATCCCTCCGCAAAATAGCAATTTTGGAAGAAAACATGAAGGGTTTATAATTAAGAAATAACTGTAACAATCAGTTAGATTACTTTTATTTCAGAAATGCATGTAGATTCTTTTATTTTGTCAGCTGCTCAAGTTAGCAGTACTAATATTAAAGTATCCCTTCTTTGACAGGTTCCCAGCTGTATTGTGTTGCTATTTTATATTTTTACATCACATTTTTGGTCCATATTTCATAAAATTGTGTTTTTTGGCAAATTAGTGACAAATCATTAAAGACTGAAGTTAGAAAATAATGACAGACATTTGAGTTTCAGATTTCATACCATTCAGAAAATTCATACTAATGCAAGACCTCTGTTATCTTTCTAAGTTTATAAGAGCAA